>NW_027460821.1:0-172657 GCF_050947875.1 Dermacentor variabilis
CGTCCGCGTCTACCAAAAGATGCATGTGCATGCTTAAAACACGTTTTGGCACAAATCCGTGTGCGCGTGCTAGAAAGAGCAGCATCGGCATGCTTTTCACGTCGTTTGGTAGAAATCCACGTGCGCGTTCTGCCAAAAGCACCAATTGCATGCATATCGTGTGGTTTTGCAGAAAACTGCGTCCGCGTCTACCAAAAGATGCCTGTGCATGCTTAAAACGCGTTTTGGCACAA
This sequence comes from Dermacentor variabilis, assembly GCF_050947875.1. Classification (NCBI taxonomy): domain Eukaryota; kingdom Metazoa; phylum Arthropoda; class Arachnida; order Ixodida; family Ixodidae; genus Dermacentor; species Dermacentor variabilis. The sequence continues at coordinate 234 of NW_027460821.1, forward strand.
ATCCATGTGCGGGTGCTAAAAAGAGCAGCATCGGCATGCTTTTCACGTCGTTTGGTAGAAATCCACGTGCGCGTTCTGCCAAAAGCACCATTTGCATGCATATCGTGTGGTTTTGCAGAAAACTGCGTTCGCGTCTACCAAAAGATGCATGTGCATGCTTAAAACGCGTTTTGGCACAAATCCATGTGCGGGTGCTAAAAAGAGCAGCATCGGCATGCTTTTCACGTCGTTTGGTAAAAATCCACATGCGCGTTCTGCCAAAAGCACCATTTGCATGCATATCGTGTGGTTTTGCAGAAAACTGCGTCCGCGTCTACCAAAAGATGCATGTGCATGCTTATAACGCGTTTTGGCACAAATCCACGTGCGGGTGCTAAAAAGAGCAGCATCGGCATGCTTTTCACGTCGTTTGGTAGAAATCCACGTGCGCGTTCTGCGAAAAGCACCATTTGCATGCATATCGTGTGGTTTTGCAGAAAACTGCGTCCGCGTCTACCAAAAGATGCGTGTGCATGCTTAAAACGCGTTTTGGCACAAATCCATGTGCGCGTGCTAAAAAGAGCAGCATCGGCATGCTTTTCACGTCGTTTGGTAGAAATCCACGTGCGCGTTCTGCCAAAAGCACAATTTGCATGCATATCGTGTGGTCTTGCAGAAAACTGCGTCCGCGTCTACCAAAAGATGCATGTGCATGCTTAAAACGCGTTTTGGCACAAATCCATGTGCGGGTGCTAAAAAGAGCAGCATCGGCATGCTTTTCACGTCGTTTGGTAGAAATCCACGTGCGCGTTCTGCAAAAGCACCATTTGCATGCATATGGTGTGGTTTTGCAGAAAACTGCGTCCGCGTCTACCAAAAGATGCATGTGCATGCTTAAAACGCGTTTTGGCACAAATCCATGTGCGGGTGCTAAAAAGAGCAGCATCGGCATGCTTTTCACGTCGTTTGGTAGAAATCCACGTGCGCGTTCTGCCAAAAGCACAATTTGCATGCATATCGTGTGGTTTTGCAGAAAACTGCGTCCGCGTCTATCAAAAGATGCATGTGCATGCTTAAAACGCGTTTTGGCACAAATCCATGTGCGGGTACTAAAAAGAGCAGCATCGGCATGCTTTTCACGTCGTTTGGTAGAAATCCACGTGCGCGTTCTGCCAAAAGCACCATTTGCATGCATATCGTGTGGTTTTGCAGAAAACTGCGTTCGCGTCTACCAAAAGATGCATGTGCATGCTTAAAACGCGTTTTGGCACAAATCCATGTGCGGGTGCTAAAAAGAGCAGCATCGGCATGCTTTTCACGTCGTTTGGTAGAAATCCACGTGCGCGTTCTGCCAAAAGCACCATTTGCATGCATATCGTGTGGTTTTGCAGAAAACTGCGTCCGCGTCTACCAAAATATGCATGTGCATGCTTAAAACGCGTTATGGCACAAATCCATGTGCGGGTGCTAAAAAGAGCAGCATCGGCATGCTTTTCACGTCGTTTGGTAGAAATCCACGTGCGCGTTCTGCCAAAAGCACCATTTGCATGCATATCGTGTGGTTTTGCAGAAAACTGCGTCCGCGTCTACCAAAAGATGCATGTGCATGCTTAAAACGCGTTTTGGCACAAATCCATGTGCGGGTGCTAAAAAGAGCAGCATCGGCATGCTTTTCACGTCGTTTGGTAGAAATCCACGTGCGCGTTCTGCCAAAAGCACCATTTGCATGCATATCGTGTGGTTTTGCAGAAAACTGCGTCCGCATCTACCAAAAGATGCATGTGCATGCTTAAAACGCGTTTTGGCACAAATCTATGTGCGGGTGCTAAAAAGAGCAGCATCGGCATGCTTTTCACGTCGTTTGGTAGAAATCCACGTGCGCGTTCTGCCAAAAGCACCATTTGCATGCATATCGTGTGGTTTTGCAGAAAACTGCGTCCGCGTCTACCAAAAGATGCATGTGCATGCTTAAAACGCGTTTTGGCACAAATCCATGTGCGGGTGCTAAAAAGAACAGCATCGGCATGCTTTTCACGTCGTTTTGTAGAAATCCACGTGCGCGTTCTGCCAAAAGCACCATTTGCATGCATATCGTGTGGTTTTGCAGAAAACTGCGTCCGCGTCTACCAAAAGATGCATGTGCATGCTTAAAACGCGTTTTGGCACAAATCCATGTGCGGGTGCTAAAAAGAGCAGCATCGGCATGCTTTTCACGTCGTTTGGTAGAAATCCACGTGCGCGTTCTGCCAAAAGCACCATTTGCATGCATATCGTGTGGTTTTGCAGAAAACTGCGTCCGCGTCTACCAAAAGATGCATGTGCATGCTTAAAACGCGTTTTGGCACAAATCCATGTGCGGGTGCTAAAAAGAGCAGCATCGGCATGCTTTTCACGTCGTTTGGTAGAAATCCACGTGCGCGTTCTGCCAAAAGCACCATTTGCATGCATATCGTGTGGTTTTGCAGAAAACTGCGTCCGCGTCTACCAAAAGATGCATGTGCATGCTTAAAACGCGTTTTGGCACAAATCCGTGTGCGCGTGCTAAAAAGAGCAGCATCGGCATGCTTTTCACGTCGTTTGGTAGAAATTCACGTGCGCGTTCTGCCAAAAGCACCAATTGCATGCATATCGTGTGGTTTTGCAGAAAACTGCGTCCGCGTCTACCAAAAGATGCCTGTGCATGCTTAAAACGCGTTTTGGCACAAATCCATGTGCGGGTGCTAAAAAGAGCAGCATCGGCATGCTTTTCACGTCGTTTGGTAGAAATCCACGTGCGCGTTCTGCGAAAAGCACCATTTGCATGCATATCGTGTGGTTTTGCAAAAAACTGCGTCCGCGTCTACCAAAAGATGCGTGTGCATGCTTAAAACGCGTTTTGGCACAAATCCATGTGCGGGTGCTAAAAACAGCAGCATCGGCATGCTTTTCACGTCGTTTGGTAGAAATCCACGTGCGCGTTCTGCCAAAAGCACCATTTGCATGCATATCGTGTGGTTTTGCAGAAAACTGCGTCCGCGTCTACCAAAAGATGCATGTGCATGCTTAAAACGCGTTTTGGCACAAATCCATGTGCGGGTGCTAAAAAGAACAGCATCGGCATTTTTCACGTCGTTTTGTAGAAATCCACGTGCGCGTTCTGCCAAAAGCACCATTTGCATGCATATCGTGTGGTTTTGCAGAAAAACTGCGTCCGCGTCTACCAAAAGATGCATGTGCATGCTTAAAACGCGTTTTGGCACAAATCCATGTGCGGGTGCTAAAAAGAGCAGCATCGGCATGCTTTTCACGTCGTTTGGTAGAAATCCACGTGCGCGTTCTGCCAAAAGCACCATTTGCATGCATATCGTGTGGTTTTGCAGAAAACTGCGTCCGCGTCTACCAAAAGATGCATGTGCATGCTTAAAACGCGTTTTGGCACAAATCCATGTGCGGGTGCTAAAACGAGCAGCATCGGCATGCTTTTCACGTCGTTTGGTAGAAATCCACGTGGCGCGTTCTGCCAAAAGCACCATTTGCATGCATATCGTGTGGTTTTGCAGAAAACTGCGTCCGCGTCTACCAAAAGATGCATGTGCATGCTTAAAACGCGTTTTGGCACAAATCCGTGTGCGCGTGCTAAAAAGAGCAGCATCGGCATGCTTTTCACGTCGTTTGGTAGAAATTCACGTGCGCGTTCTGCCAAAAGCACCAATTGCATGCATATCGTGTGGTTTTGCAGAAAACTGCGTCCGCGTCTACCAAAAGATGCCTGTGCATGCTTAAAACGCGTTTTGGCACAAATCCATGTGCGGGTGCTAAAAAGAGCAGCATCGGCATGCTTTTCACGTCGTTTGGTAGAAATCCACGTGCGCGTTCTGCGAAAAGCACCATTTGCATGCATATCGTGTGGTTTTGCAAAAAACTGCGTCCGCGTCTACCAAAAGATGCGTGTGCATGCTTAAAACGCGTTTTGGCACAAATCCATGTGCGGGTGCTAAAAACAGCAGCATCGGCATGCTTTTCACGTCGTTTGGTAGAAATCCACGTGCGCGTTCTGCCAAAAGCACCATTTGCATGCATATCGTGTGGTTTTGCAGAAAACTGCGTCCGCGTCTACCAAAATATGCATGTGCATGCTTAAAACGCGTTTTGGCACAAATCCATGTGCCGGTGCTAAAAAGAGCAGCATCGGCATGCTTTTCACGTCGTTTGGTAGAAATCCACGTGCGCGTTCTGCCAAAAGCACCATTTGCATGCATATCGTGTGGTTTTGCAGAAAACTGCGTCCGCGTCTACCAAAAGATGCATGTGCATGCTTAAAACGCGTTTTGGCACAAATCCGTGTGCGCGTGCTAAAAAGAGCAGCATCGGCATGCTTTTCACGTCGTTTGGTAGAAATCCACGTGCGCCTTCTGCCAAAAGCACCATTTGCATGCATATCGTGTGGTTTTTCAGAAAACTGCGTCCGCGTCTACCAAAAGATGCATGTGCATGCTTAAAACGCGTTTTGGCACAAATCCATGTGCGGGTGCTAAAAAGAGCAGCATCGGCATGCTTTTCACGTCGTTTCGTAGAAATCCACGTGCGCGTTCTGCCAGCAGCACCATTTGCATGCATATCGTGTGGTTTTGCAGAAAAACTGCGTCCGCGTCTACCAAAAGATGCATGTGCATGCTTAAAACGCGTTTTGGCACAAATCCATGTGCGGGTGCTAAAAAGAGCAGCATCGGCATGCTTTTCACGTCGTTTGGTAGAAATCCACGTGCGCGTTCTGCCAAAAGCACCATTTGCATGCATATGGTGTGGTTTTGCAGAAAACTGCGTCCGCGTCTACAAAAGATGCTTGTGCATGCTTAAAACGCGTTTTCGCACAAATCCATGTGCGGGTGCTAAAAAGAGCAGCATCGGCATGCTTTTCGCGTCGTTTGGTCGAAATCCACGTGCGCGTTCTGCCAAAAGCACCATTTGCATGCATATCGTGTGGTTTTGCAGAAAACTGCGTCCGCGTCTACCAAAAGATGCATGTGCATGCTTAAAACACGTTTTGGCACAAATCCGTGTGCGCGTGCTAGAAAGAGCAGCATCGGCATGCTTTTCACGTCGTTTGGTAGAAATCCACGTGCGCGTTCTGCCAAAAGCACCAATTGCATGCATATCGTGTGGTTTTGCAGAAAACTGCGTCCGCGTCTACCAAAAGATGCCTGTGCATGCTTAAAACGCGTTTTGGCACAAATCCATGTGCGGGTGCTAAAAAGAGCAGCATCGGCATGCTTTTCACGTCGTTAGGTAGAAATCCACGTGCGCGTTCTGCCAAAAGCACCATTTGCATGCATATCGTGTGGTTTTGCAGAAAACTGCGTCCGCGTCTACCAAAAGATGCATGTGCATGCTTAAAACGCGTTTTGGCACAAATCCATGTGCGGGTGCTAAAAAGAGCAGCATCGGCATGCTTTTCACGTCGTTTGGTAGAAATCCACGTGCGCGTTCTGCCAAAAGCACCATTTGCATGCATATCGTGTGGTTTTGCAGAAAACTGCGTTCGCGTCTACCAAAAGATGCATGTGCATGCTTAAAACGCGTTTTGGCACAAATCCATGTGCGGGTGCTAAAAAGAGCAGCATCGGCATGCTTTTCACGTCGTTTGGTAGAAATCCACGTGCGCGTTCTGCCAAAAGCACCATTTGCATGCATATCGTGTGGTTTTGCAGAAAACTGCGTCCGCGTCTACCAAAAGATGCATGTGCATGCTTAAAACGCGTTATGGCACAAATCCATGTGCGGGTGCTAAAAAGAGCAGCATCGGCATGCTTTTCACGTCGTTTGGTAGAAATCCACGTGCGCGTTCTGCCAAAAGCACCATTTGCATGCATATCGTGTGGTTTTGCAGAAAACTGCGTCCGCGTCTACCAAAAGATGCATGTGCATGCTTAAAACGCGTTTTGGCACAAATCCATGTGCGGGTGCTAAAAAGAGCAGCATCGGCATGCTTTTCACGTCGTTTGGTAGAAATCCACGTGCGCGTTCTGCCAAAAGCACCATTTGCATGCATATCGTGTGGTTTTTCAGAAAACTGCGTCCGCGTCTACCAAAAGATGCATGTGCATGCTTAAAACGGGTTTTGGCACAAATCCATGTGCGGGTGCTAAAAAGAGCAGCATCGGCATGCTTTTCACGTCGTTTCGTAGAGATCCACGTGCGCGTTCTGCCAGCAGCACCATTTGCATGCATATCGTGTGGTTTTGCAGAAAACTGCGTCCGCGTCTACAAAAGATGCATGTGCATGCTTAAAACGCGTTTGGCACAAATCCATGTGCGGGTGCTAAAAAGAGCAGCATCGGCATGCTTTTCACGTCGTTTCGTAGAAATCCATGTGCGCGTTCTGCCAGCAGCACCATTTGCATGCATATCGTGTGGTTTTGCAGAAAACTGCGTCCGCGTCTACCAAAAGATGCATGTGCATGCTTAAAACGCGTTTTGGCACAAATCCATGTGTGGGTGCTAAAAAGAGCAGCATCGGCATGCTTTTCACGTCGTTTGGTAGAAATCCACGTGCGCGTTCTGCCAAAAGCACCATTTGCATGCATATTGTGTGGTTTTGTAGAAAACTGCGTCCGCGTCTACCAAAAGATGCATGTGCATTCTTAAAACGCGTTTTGGCACAAATCCATGTGCGGGTGCTAAAAAGAGCAGCATCGGCATGCTTTTGACGTCGTTTGGTAGAAATCCACGTGCGCGTTCTGCCAAAAGCACCATTTGCATGCATATCGTGTGGTTTTGCAGAAAACTGCGTCCGCGTCTACCAAAAGATGCATGTGCATGCTTAAAACGCGTTTTGGCACAAATCCATGTGCGGGTGCTAAAAAGAGCAGCATCGGCATGCTTTTCTCGTCGTTTGGTAGAAATCCACGTGCGCGTTCTGCCAGAAGCACCATTTGCATGCATATCGTGTGGTTTTGCAGAAAACTGCGTCCGCGTCTACCAAAAGATGCATGTGCATGCTTAAAACGCGTTTTGGCACAAATCCAGTGTGCGCGTGCTAGAAAGAGCAGCATCGGCATGCTTTTCACGTCGTTTGGTAGAAATCCACGTGCGCGTTCTGCCAAAAGCACCAATTGCATGCATATCGTGTGGTTTTGCAGAAAACTGCGTCCGCGTCTACCAAAAGATGCCTGTGCATGCTTAAAACGCGTTTTGGCACAAATCCATGTGCGGGTGCTAAAAAGAGCAGCATCGGCATGCTTTTCACGTCGTTTGGTAGAAATCCACGTGCGCGTTCTGCCAAAAGCACCATTTGCATGCATATCGTGTGGTTTTGCAAAAAACTGCGTCCGCGTCTACCAAAAGATGCGTGTGCATGCTTAAAACGCGTTTTGGCACAAATCCATGTGCGGGTGCTAAAAAGAGCAGCATCGGCATGCTTTTCACGTCGTTTGGTAGAAATCCACGTGCGCGTTCTGCCAAAAGCACCATTTGCATGCATATCGTGTGGTTTTGCAGAAAACTGCGTCCGCGTCTACCAAAAGATGCATGTGCATACTTAAAACGCGTTTTGGCACAAATCCATGTGCGGGTGCTAAAAAGAGCAGCATCGGCATGCTTTTCACGTCGTTTGGTAGAAATCCACGTGCGCGTTCTGCAAAAGCACCATTTGCATGCATATCGTGTGGTTTTGCAGAAAACTGCGTTCGCGTCTACCAAAAGATGCATGTGCATGCTTAAAACGCGTTTTGGCACAAATCCATGTGCGGGTGCTAAAAAGAGCAGCATCGGCATGCTTTTCACGTCGTTTGGTAGAAATCCACGTGCGCGTTATGCCAAAAGCACCATTTGCATGCATATCGTGTGGTTTTGCAGAAAACTGCGTCCGCGTCTACCAAAAGATGCATGTGCATGCTTAAAACGCGTTATGGCACAAATCCATGTGCGGGTGCTAAAAAGAGCAGCATCGGCATGCTTTTCACGTCGTTTGGTAGAAATCCACGTGCGCGTTCTGCCAAAAGCACCATTTGCATGCATATCGTGTGGTTTTGCAGAAAACTGCGTCCGCGTCTACCAAAAGATGCATGTGCATGCTTAAAACGCGTTTTGGCACAAATCCATGTGCGGGTGCTAAAAAGAGCAGCATCGGCATGCTTTTCACGTCGTTTGGTAGAAATCCACGTCCGCGTTCTGCCAAAAGCACCATTTGCATGCATATCGTGTGGTTTTTCAGAAAACTGCGTCCGCGTCTACCAAAAGATGCATGTGCATGCTTAAAACGCGTTTTGGCACAAATCCATGTGCGGGTGCTAAAAAGAGCAGCATCGGCATGCTTTTCACGTCGTTTCGTAGAAATCCACGTGCGCGTTCTGCCAGCAGCACCATTTGCATGCATATCGTGTGGTTTTGCAGAAAACTGCGTCCGCGTCTACAAAAGATGCATGTGCATGCTTAAAACGCGTTTTGGCACAAATCCATGTGCGGGTGCTAAAAAGAGCAGCATCGGCATGCTTTTCACGTCGTTTGGTAGAAATCCACGTGCGCGTTCTGCCAAAAGCACCATTTGCATGCATATCGTGTGGTTTTGCAGAAAACTGCGTCCGCGTCTACCAAAAGATGCATGTGCATGCTTAAAACGCGTTTTGGCACAAATCCATGTGCGGGTGCTAAAAAGAGCAGCATCGGCATGCTTTTCTCGTCGTTTGGTAGAAATCCACGTGCGCGTTCTGCCAGAAGCACCATTTGCATGCATATCGTGTGGTTTTGCAGAAAACTGCGTCCGCGTCTACCAAAAGATGCATGTGCATGCTTAAAACGCGTTTTGGCACAAATCCGTGTGCGCGTGCTAGAAAGAGCAGCATCGGCATGCTTTTCACGTCGTTTGGTAGAAATCCACGTGCGCGTTCTGCCAAAAGCACCAATTGCATGCATATCGTGTGGTTTTGCAGAAAACTGCGTCCGCGTCTACCAAAAGATGCCTGTGCATGCTTAAAACGCGTTTTGGCACAAATCCATGTGCGGGTGCTAAAAAGAGCAGCATCGGCATGCTTTTCACGTCGTTTGGTAGAAATCCACGTGCGCGTTCTGCCAAAAGCACCATTTGCATGCATATCGTGTGGTTTTGCAGAAAACTGCGTCCGCGTCTACCAAAAGATGCATGTGCATGCTTAAAACGCGTTTTGGCACAAATCCATGTGCGGGTGCTAAAAAGAGCAGCATCGGCATGCTTTTCACGTCGTTTGGTAGAAATCCACGTGCGCGTTCTGCCAAAAGCACCATTTGCATGCATATCGTGTGGTTTTGCAGAAAACTGCGTCCGCGTCTACCAAAAGATGCATGTGCATGCTTAAAACGCGTTATGGCACAAATCCATGTGCGGGTGCTAAAAGAGCAGCATCGGCATGCTTTTCACGTCGTTTGGTAGAAATCCACGTGCGCGTTCTGCCAAAAGCACCATTTGCATGCATATCGTGTGGTTTTGCAGAAAACTGCGTCCGCGTCTACCAAAAGATGCATGTGCATGCTTAAAACGCGTTTTGGCACAAATCCATGTGCGGGTGCTAAAAAGAGCAGCATCGGCATGCTTTTCACGTCGTTTCGTAGAAATCCACGTGCGCGTTCTGCCAGCAGCACCATTTGCATGCATATCGTGTGGTTTTGCAGAAAACTGCGTCCGCGTCTACAAAAGATGCATGTGCATGCTTAAAACGCGTTTTGGCACAAATCCATGTGCGGGTGCTAAAAAGAGCAGCATCGGCATGCTTTTCACGTCGTTTGGTAGAAATCCACGTGCGCGTTCTGCCAAAAGCACCATTTGCATGCATATCGTGTGGTTTTGCAGAAAACTGCGTCCGCGTCTACCAAAAGATGCATGTGCATGCTTAAAACGCGTTTTGGCACAAATCCATGTGCGGGTGCTAAAAAGAGCAGCATCGGCATGCTTTTCTCGTCGTTTGGTAGAAATCCACGTGCGCGTTCTGCCAGAAGCACCATTTGCATGCATATCGTGTGGTTTTGCAGAAAACTGCGTCCGCGTCTACCAAAAGATGCATGTGCATGCTTAAAACGCGTTTTGGCACAAATCCGTGTGCGCGTGCTAGAAAGAGCAGCATCGGCATGCTTTTCACGTCGTTTGGTAGAAATCCACGTGCGCGTTCTGCCAAAAGCACCAATTGCATGCATATCGTGTGGTTTTGCAGAAAACTGCGTCCGCGTCTACCAAAAGATGCCTGTGCATGCTTAAAACGCGTTTTGGCACAAATCCATGTGCGGGTGCTAAAAGAGCAGCATCGGCATGCTTTTCACGTCGTTTGGTAGAAATCCACGTGCGCGTTCTGCCAAAAGCACCATTTGCATGCATATCGTGTGGTTTTGCAAAAACTGCGTCCGCGTCTACCAAAAGATGCGTGTGCATGCTTAAAACGCGTTTGGCACAAATCCATGTGCGGGTGCTAAAAAGAGCAGCATCGGCATGCTTTTCACGTCGTTTGGTAGAAATCCACGTGCGCGTTCTGCCAAAAGCACCATTTGCATGCATATCGTGTGGTTTTGCAGAAAACTGCGTCCGCGTCTACCAAAAGATGCATGTGCATGCTTAAAACGCGTTTTGGCACAAATCCATGTGCGGGTGCTAAAAAGAGCAGCATCGGCATGCTTTTCACGTCGTTTGGTAGAAATCCACGTGCGCGTTCTGCCAAAAGCACCATTTGCATGCATATCGTGTGGTTTTGCAGAAAACTGCGTTCGCGTCTACCAAAAGATGCATGTGCATGCTTAAAACGCGTTTTGGCACAAATCCATGTGCGGGTGCTAAAAAGAGCAGCATCGGCATGCTTTTCACGTCGTTTGGTAGAAATCCACGTGCGCGTTCTGCCAAAAGCACCATTTGCATGCATATCGTGTGGTTTTGCAGAAAACTGCGTCCGCGTCTACCAAAAGATGCATGTGCATGCTTAAAACGCGTTATGGCACAAATCCATGTGCGGGTGCTAAAAAGAGCAGCATCGGCATGCTTTTCACGTCGTTTGGTAGAAATCCACGTGCGCGTTCTGCCAAAAGCACCATTTGCATGCATATCGTGTGGTTTTGCAGAAAACTGCGTCCGCGTCTACCAAAAGATGCATGTGCATGCTTAAAACGCGTTTTGGCACAAATCCATGTGCGGGTGCTAAAAAGAGCAGCATCGGCATGCTTTTCACGTCGTTTGGTAGAAATCCACGTGCGCGTTCTGCCAAAAGCACCATTTGCATGCATATCGTGTGGTTTTTCAGAAAACTGCGTCCGCGTCTACCAAAAGATGCATGTGCATGCTTAAAACGCGTTTTGGCACAAATCCATGTGCGGGTGCTAAAAAGAGCAGCATCGGCATGCTTTTCACGTCGTTTGGTAGAAATCCACGTGCGCGTTCTGCCAGCAGCACCATTTGCATGCATATCGTGTGGTTTTGCAGAAAACTGCGTCCGCGTCTACAAAAGATGCATGTGCATGCTTAAAACGCGTTTTGGCACAAATCCATGTGCGGGTGCTAAAAAGAGCAGCATCGGCATGCTTTTCACGTCGTTTCGTAGAAATCCACGTGCGCGTTCTGCCAGCAGCACCATTTGCATGCATATCGTGTGGTTTTGCAGAAAACTGCGTCCGCGTCTACCAAAAGATGCATGTGCATGCTTAAAACGCGTTTTGGCACAAATCCATGTGCGGGTGCTAAAAAGAGCAGCATCGGCATGCTTTTCACGTCGTTTGGTAGAAATCCACGTGCGCGTTCTGCCAAAAGCACCATTTGCATGCATATTGTGTGGTTTTGTAGAAAACTGCGTCCGCGTCTACCAAAAGATGCATGTGCATTCTTAAAACGCGTTTTGGCACAAATCCATGTGCGGGTGCTAAAAAGAGCAGCATCGGCATGCTTTTCACGTCGTTTGGTAGAAATCCACGTGCGCGTTCTGCCAAAAGCACCATTTGCATGCATATGGTGTGGTTTTGCAGAAAACTGCGCCCGCGTCTACAAAAGATGCATGTGCATGCTTAAAACGCGTTTTGGCACAAATCCATGTGCGGGTGCTAAAAAGAGCAGCATCGGCATGCTTTTCATGTCGTTTGGTCGAAATCCACGTGCGCGTTCTGCCAAAAGCACCATTTGCATGCATATCGTGTGGTTTTGCAGAAAACTGCGTCCGCGTCTACCAAAAGATGCATGTGCATGCTTAAAACGCGTTTTGGCACAAATCCATGTGCGGGTGCTAAAAAGAGCAGCATCGGCATGCTTTTCACGTCGTTTGGTAGAAATCCACGTGCGCGTTCTGCCAAAAGCACCATTTGCATGCATATCGTGTGGTTTTGCAGAAAACTGCGTCCGCGTCTACCAAAAGATGCATGTGCATGCTTAAAACGCGTTATGGCACAAATCCATGTGCGGGTGCTAAAAAGAGCAGCATCGGCATGCTTTTCACGTCGTTTGGTAGAAATCCACGTGCGCGTTCTGCCAAAAGCACCATTTGCATGCATATCGTGTGGTTTTGCAGAAAACTGCGTCCGCGTCTACCAAAAGATGCATGTGCATGCTTAAAACGCGTTTTGGCACAAATCCATGTGCGGGTGCTAAAAAGAGCAGCATCGGCATGCTTTTCACGTCGTTTGGTAGAAATCCACGTGCGCGTTCTGCAAAAAGCACCATTTGCATGCATATCGTGTGGTTTTTCAGAAAACTGCGTCCGCGTCTACCAAAAGATGCATGTGCATGCTTAAAACGCGTTTTGGCACAAATCCATGTGCGGGTGCTAAAAAGAGCAGCATCGGCATGCTTTTCACGTCGTTTCGTAGAAATCCACGTGCGCGTTCTGCCAGCAGCACCATTTGCATGCATATCGTGTGGTTTTGCAGAAAACTGCGTCCGCGACTACAAAAGATGCATGTGCATGCTTAAAACGCGTTTTGGCACAAATCCATGTGCGGGTGCTAAAAAGAGCAGCATCGGCATGCTTTTCACGTCGTTTGGTAGAAATCCACGTGCGCGTTCTGCCAAAAGCACCATTTGCATGCATATCGTGTGGTTTTGCAGAAAACTGCGTCCGCGTCTACGAAAAGATGCATGTGCATGCTTAAAACGCGTTTTGGCACAAATCCATGTGCGGGTGCTAAAAAGAGCAGCATCGGCATGCTTTTCTCGTCGTTTGGTAGAAATCCACGTGCGCGTTCTGCCAGAAGCACCATTTGCATGCATATCGTGTGGTTTTGCAGAAAACTGCGTCCGCGTCTACCAAAAGATGCATGTGCATGCTTAAAACGCGTTTTGGCACAAATCCGTGTGCGCGTGCTAGAAAGAGCAGCATCGGCATGCTTTTCACGTCGTTTGGTAGAAATCCACGTGCGCGTTCTGCCAAAAGCACCAATTGCATGCATATCGTGTGGTTTTGCAGAAAACTGCGTCCGCGTCTACCAAAAGATGCCTGTGCATGCTTAAAACGCGTTTTGGCACAAATCCATGTGCGGGTGCTAAAAAGAGCAGCATCGGCATGCTTTTCACGTCGTTTGGTAGAAATCCACGTGCGCGTTCTGCCAAAAGCACCTTTTGCATGCATATCGTGTGGTTTTGCAAAAAACTGCGTCCGCGTCTACCAAAAGATGCGTGTGCATGCTTAAAACGCGTTTTGGCACAAATCCATGTGCGGGTGCTAAAAAGAGCAGCATCGGCATGCTTTTCACGTCGTTTGGTAGAAATCCACGTGCGCGTTCTGCCAAAAGCACCATTTGCATGCATATCGTGTGGTTTTGCAGAAAACTGCGTCCGCGTCTACCAAAAGATGCATGTGCATGCTTAAAACGCGTTTTGGCACAAATCCATGTGCGGGTGCTAAAAAGAGCAGCATCGGCATGCTTTTCACGTCGTTTGGTAGAAATCCACGTGCGCGTTCTGCCAAAAGCACCATTTGCATGCATATCGTGTGGTTTTGCAGAAAAGTGCGTTCGCGTCTACCAAAAGATGCATGTGCATGCTTAAAACGCGTTTTGGCACAAATCCATGTGCGGGTGCTAAAAAGAGCAGCATCGGCATGCTTTTCACGTCGTTTGGTAGAAATCCACGTGCGCGTTCTGCCAAAAGCACCATTTGCATGCATATCGTGTGGTTTTGCAGAAAACTGCGTCCGCGTCTACCAAAAGATGCATGTGCATGCTTAAAACGCGTTATGGCACAAATCCATGTGCGGGTGCTAAAAAGAGCAGCATCGGCATGCTTTTCACGTCGTTTGGTAGAAATCCACGTGCGCGTTCTGCCAAAAGCACCATTTGCATGCATATCGTGTGGTTTTGCAGAAAACTGCGTCCGCGTCTACCAAAAGATGCATGTGCATGCTTAAAACGCGTTTTGGCACAAATCCATGTGCGGGTGCTAAAAAGAGCAGCATCGGCATGCTTTTCACGTCGTTTGGTAGAAATCCACGTGCGCGTTCTGCCAAAAGCGCCATTTGCATGCATATCGTGTGGTTTTTCAGAAAACTGCGTCCGCGTCTACCAAAAGATGCATGTGCATGCTTAAAACGCGTTTTGGCACAAATCCATGTGCGGGTGCTAAAAAGAGCAGCATCGGCATGCTTTTCACGTCGTTTGGCAGAAATCCACGTGCGCGTTCTGCCAGCAGCACCATTTGCATGCATATCGTGTGGTTTTGCAGAAAACTGCGTCCGCGTCTACAAAAGATGCATGTGCATGCTTAAAACGCGTTTTGGCACAAATCCATGTGCGGGTGCTAAAAAGAGCAGCATCGGCATGCTTTTCACGTCGTTTCGTAGAAATCCACGTGCGCGTTCTGCCAGCAGCACCATTTGCATGCATATCGTGTGGTTTTGCAGAAAACTGCGTCCGCGTCTACCAAAAGATGCATGTGCATGCTTAAAACGCGTTTTGGCACAAATCCATGTGCGGGTGCTAAAAAGAGCAGCATCGGCATGCTTTTCACGTCGTTTGGTAGAAATCCACGTGCGCGTTCTGCCAAAAGCACCATTTGCATGCATATTGTGTGGTTTTGTAGAAAACTGCGTCCGCGTCTACCAAAAGATGCATGTGCATTCTTAAAACGCGTTTTGGCACAAATCCATGTGCGGGTGCTAAAAAGAGCAGCATCGGCATGCTTTTCACGTCGTTTGGTAGAAATCCACGTGCGCGTTCTGCCAAAAGCACCATTTGCATGCATATGGTGTGGTTTTGCAGAAAACTGCGTCCGCGTCTACCAAAAGATGCATGTGCATGCTTAAAACGCGTTTTGGCACAAATCCATGTGCGGGTGCTAAAAAGAGCAGCATCGGCATGCTTTTCACGTCGTTTGGTAGAAATCCACGTGCGCGTTCTGCCAAAAGCACCATTTGCATGCATATCGTGTGGTTTTGCAGAAAACTGCGTCCGCGTCTACCAAAAGATGCATGTGCATGCTTAAAACGCGTTTTGGCACAAATCCATGTGCGGGTGCTAAAAAGAGCAGCATCGGCATGCTTTTCTCGTCGTTTGGTAGAAATCCACGTGCGCGTTCTGCCAGAAGCACCATTTGCATGCATATCGTGTGGTTTTGCAGAAAACTGCGTCCGCGTCTACCAAAAGATGCATGTGCATGCTTAAAACGCGTTTTGGCACAAATCCGTGTGCGCGTGCTAGAAAGAGCAGCATCGGCATGCTTTTCACGTCGTTTGGTAGAAATCCACGTGCGCGTTCTGCCAAAAGCACCAATTGCATGCATATCGTGTGGTTTTGCAGAAAACTGCGTCCGCGTCTACCAAAAGATGCCTGTGCATGCTTAAAACGCGTTTTGGCACAAATCCATGTGCGGGTGCTAAAAAGAGCAGCATCGGCATGCTTTTCACGTCGTTTGGTAGAAATCCACGTGCGCGTTCTGCCAAAAGCACCATTTGCATGCATATCGTGTGGTTTTGCAAAAAACTGCGTCCGCGTCTACCAAAAGATGCGTGTGCATGCTTAAAACGCGTTTTGGCACAAATCCATGTGCGGGTGCTAAAAAGAGCAGCATCGGCATGCTTTTCACGTCGTTTGGTAGAAATCCACGTGCGCGTTCTGCCAAAAGCACCATTTGCATGCATATCGTGTGGTTTTGCAGAAAACTGCGTCCGCGTCTACCAAAAGATGCATGTGCATGCTTAAAACGCGTTTTGGCACAAATCCATGTGCGGGTGCTAAAAAGAGCAGCATCGGCATGCTTTTCACGTCGTTTGGTAGAAATCCACGTGCGCGTTCTGCCAAAAGCACCATTTGCATGCATATCGTGTGGTTTTGCAGAAAACTGCGTTCGCGTCTACCAAAAGATGCATGTGCATGCTTAAAACGCGTTTTGGCACAAATCCATGTGCGGGTGCTAAAAAGAGCAGCATCGGCATGCTTTTCACGTCGTTTGGTAGAAATCCACGTGCGCGTTCTGCCAAAAGCACCATTTGCATGCATATCGTGTGGTTTTGCAGAAAACTGCGTCCGCGTCTACCAAAAGATGCATGTGCATGCTTAAAACGCGTTATGGCACAAATCCATGTGCGGGTGCTAAAAAGAGCAGCATCGGCATGCTTTTCACGTCGTTTGGTAGAAATCCACGTGCGCGTTCTGCCAAAAGCACCATTTGCATGCATATCGTGTGGTTTTGCAGAAAACTGCGTCCGCGTCTACCAAAAGATGCATGTGCATGCTTAAAACGCGTTTTGGCACAAATCCATGTGCGGGTGCTAAAAAGAGCAGCATCGGCATGCTTTTCACGTCGTTTGGTAGAAATCCACGTGCGCGTTCTGCCAAAAGCACCATTTGCATGCATATCGTGTGGTTTTTCAGAAAACTGCGTCCGCGTCTACCAAAAGATGCATGTGCATGCTTAAAACGCGTTTTGGCACAAATCCATGTGCGGGTGCTAAAAAGAGCAGCATCGGCATGCTTTTCACGTCGTTTGGTAGAAATCCACGTGCGCGTTCTGCCAGCAGCACCATTTGCATGCATATCGTGTGGTTTTGCAGAAAACTGCGTCCGCGTCTACAAAAGATGCATGTGCATGCTTAAAACGCGTTTTGGCACAAATCCATGTGCGGGTGCTAAAAAGAGCAGCATCGGCATGCTTTTCACGTCGTTTCGTAGAAATCCACGTGCGCGTTCTGCCAGCAGCACCATTTGCATGCATATCGTGTGGTTTTGCAGAAAACTGCGTCCGCGTCTACCAAAAGATGCATGTGCATGCTTAAAACGCGTTTTGGCACAAATCCATGTGCGGGTGCTAAAAAGAGCAGCATCGGCATGCTTTTCACGTCGTTTGGTAGAAATCCACGTGCGCGTTCTGCCAAAAGCACCATTTGCATGCATATTGTGTGGTTTTGTAGAAAACTGCGTCCGCGTCTACCAAAAGATGCATGTGCATTCTTAAAACGCGTTTTGGCACAAATCCATGTGCGGGTGCTAAAAAGAGCAGCATCGGCATGCTTTTCACGTCGTTTGGTAGAAATCCACGTGCGCGTTCTGCCAAAAGCACCATTTGCATGCATATGGTGTGGTTTTGCAGAAAACTGCGCCCGCGTCTACAAAAGATGCATGTGCATGCTTAAAACGCGTTTTGGCACAAATCCATGTGCGGGTGCTAAAAAGAGCAGCATCGGCATGCTTTTCATGTCGTTTGGTCGAAATCCACGTGCGCGTTCTGCCAAAAGCACCATTTGCATGCATATCGTGTGGTTTTGCAGAAAACTGCGTCCGCGTCTACCAAAAGATGCATGTGCATGCTTAAAACGCGTTTTGGCACAAATCCATGTGCGGGTGCTAAAAAGAGCAGCATCGGCATGCTTTTCACGTCGTTTGGTAGAAATCCACGTGCGCGTTCTGCCAAAAGCACCATTTGCATGCATATCGTGTGGTTTTGCAGAAAACTGCGTCCGCGTCTACCAAAAGATGCATGTGCATGCTTAAAACGCGTTATGGCACAAATCCATGTGCGGGTGCTAAAAAGAGCAGCATCGGCATGCTTTTCACGTCGTTTGGTAGAAATCCACGTGCGCGTTCTGCCAGCAGCACCATTTGCATGCATATCGTGTGGTTTTGCAGAAAACTGCGTCCGCGTCTACAAAAGATGCATGTGCATGCTTAAAACGCGTTTTGGCACAA
Source organism: Dermacentor variabilis (assembly GCF_050947875.1). Taxonomy (NCBI): domain Eukaryota; kingdom Metazoa; phylum Arthropoda; class Arachnida; order Ixodida; family Ixodidae; genus Dermacentor; species Dermacentor variabilis. The sequence continues at coordinate 18,297 of NW_027460821.1, forward strand.
ATCCATGTGCGGGTGCTAAAAAGAGCAGCATCGGCATGCTTTTCACGTCGTTTCGTAGAAATCCACGTGCGCGTTCTGCCAGCAGCACCATTTGCATGCATATCGTGTGGTTTTGCAGAAAACTGCGTCCGCGTCTACCAAAAGATGCATGTGCATGCTTAAAACGCGTTTTGGCACAAATCCATGTGCGGGTGCTAAAAAGAGCAGCATCGGCATGCTTTTCACGTCGTTTGGTAGAAATCCACGTGCGCGTTCTGCCAAAAGCACCATTTGCATGCATATTGTGTGGTTTTGTAGAAAACTGCGTCCGCGTCTACCAAAAGATGCATGTGCATTCTTAAAACGCGTTTTGGCACAAATCCATGTGCGGGTGCTAAAAAGAGCAGCATCGGCATGCTTTTCACGTCGTTTGGTAGAAATCCACGTGCGCGTTCTGCCAAAAGCACCATTTGCATGCATATGGTGTGGTTTTGCAGAAAACTGCGCCCGCGTCTACAAAAGATGCATGTGCATGCTTAAAACGCGTTTTGGCACAAATCCATGTGCGGGTGCTAAAAAGAGCAGCATCGGCATGCTTTTCATGTCGTTTGGTCGAAATCCACGTGCGCGTTCTGCCAAAAGCACCATTTGCATGCATATCGTGTGGTTTTGCAGAAAACTGCGTCCGCGTCTACCAAAAGATGCATGTGCATGCTTAAAACGCGTTTTGGCACAAATCCATGTGCGGGTGCTAAAAAGAGCAGCATCGGCATGCTTTTCACGTCGTTTGGTAGAAATCCACGTGCGCGTTCTGCCAAAAGCACCATTTGCATGCATATCGTGTGGTTTTGCAGAAAACTGCGTCCGCGTCTACCAAAAGATGCATGTGCATGCTTAAAACGCGTTATGGCACAAATCCATGTGCGGGTGCTAAAAAGAGCAGCATCGGCATGCTTTTCACGTCGTTTGGTAGAAATCCACGTGCGCGTTCTGCCAAAAGCACCATTTGCATGCATATCGTGTGGTTTTGCAGAAAACTGCGTCCGCGTCTACCAAAAGATGCATGTGCATGCTTAAAACGCGTTTTGGCACAAATCCATGTGCGGGTGCTAAAAAGAGCAGCATCGGCATGCTTTTCACGTCGTTTGGTAGAAATCCACGTGCGCGTTCTGCAAAAAGCACCATTTGCATGCATATCGTGTGGTTTTTCAGAAAACTGCGTCCGCGTCTACCAAAAGATGCATGTGCATGCTTAAAACGCGTTTTGGCACAAATCCATGTGCGGGTGCTAAAAAGAGCAGCATCGGCATGCTTTTCACGTCGTTTCGTAGAAATCCACGTGCGCGTTCTGCCAGCAGCACCATTTGCATGCATATCGTGTGGTTTTGCAGAAAACTGCGTCCGCGACTACAAAAGATGCATGTGCATGCTTAAAACGCGTTTTGGCACAAATCCATGTGCGGGTGCTAAAAAGAGCAGCATCGGCATGCTTTTCACGTCGTTTGGTAGAAATCCACGTGCGCGTTCTGCCAAAAGCACCATTTGCATGCATATCGTGTGGTTTTGCAGAAAACTGCGTCCGCGTCTACGAAAAGATGCATGTGCATGCTTAAAACGCGTTTTGGCACAAATCCATGTGCGGGTGCTAAAAAGAGCAGCATCGGCATGCTTTTCTCGTCGTTTGGTAGAAATCCACGTGCGCGTTCTGCCAGAAGCACCATTTGCATGCATATCGTGTGGTTTTGCAGAAAACTGCGTCCGCGTCTACCAAAAGATGCATGTGCATGCTTAAAACGCGTTTTGGCACAAATCCGTGTGCGCGTGCTAGAAAGAGCAGCATCGGCATGCTTTTCACGTCGTTTGGTAGAAATCCACGTGCGCGTTCTGCCAAAAGCACCAATTGCATGCATATCGTGTGGTTTTGCAGAAAACTGCGTCCGCGTCTACCAAAAGATGCCTGTGCATGCTTAAAACGCGTTTTGGCACAAATCCATGTGCGGGTGCTAAAAAGAGCAGCATCGGCATGCTTTTCACGTCGTTTGGTAGAAATCCACGTGCGCGTTCTGCCAAAAGCACCTTTTGCATGCATATCGTGTGGTTTTGCAAAAAACTGCGTCCGCGTCTACCAAAAGATGCGTGTGCATGCTTAAAACGCGTTTTGGCACAAATCCATGTGCGGGTGCTAAAAAGAGCAGCATCGGCATGCTTTTCACGTCGTTTGGTAGAAATCCACGTGCGCGTTCTGCCAAAAGCACCATTTGCATGCATATCGTGTGGTTTTGCAGAAAACTGCGTCCGCGTCTACCAAAAGATGCATGTGCATGCTTAAAACGCGTTTTGGCACAAATCCATGTGCGGGTGCTAAAAAGAGCAGCATCGGCATGCTTTTCACGTCGTTTGGTAGAAATCCACGTGCGCGTTCTGCCAAAAGCACCATTTGCATGCATATCGTGTGGTTTTGCAGAAAAGTGCGTTCGCGTCTACCAAAAGATGCATGTGCATGCTTAAAACGCGTTTTGGCACAAATCCATGTGCGGGTGCTAAAAAGAGCAGCATCGGCATGCTTTTCACATCGTTTGGTAGAAATCCACGTGCGCGTTCTGCCAAAAGCACCATTTGCATGCATATCGTGTGGTTTTGCAGAAAACTGCGTCCGCGTCTACCAAAAGATGCATGTGCATGCTTAAAACGCGTTATGGCACAAATCCATGTGCGGGTGCTAAAAAGAGCAGCATCGGCATGCTTTTCACGTCGTTTGGTAGAAATCCACGTGCGCGTTCTGCCAAAAGCACCATTTGCATGCATATCGTGTGGTTTTGCAGAAAACTGCGTCCGCGTCTACCAAAAGATGCATGTGCATGCTTAAAACGCGTTTTGGCACAAATCCATGTGCGGGTGCTAAAAAGAGCAGCATCGGCATGCTTTTCACGTCGTTTGGTAGAAATCCACGTGCGCGTTCTGCCAAAAGCGCCATTTGCATGCATATCGTGTGGTTTTTCAGAAAACTGCGTCCGCGTCTACCAAAAGATGCATGTGCATGCTTAAAACGCGTTTTGGCACAAATCCATGTGCGGGTGCTAAAAAGAGCAGCATCGGCATGCTTTTCACGTCGTTTGGCAGAAATCCACGTGCGCGTTCTGCCAGCAGCACCATTTGCATGCATATCGTGTGGTTTTGCAGAAAACTGCGTCCGCGTCTACAAAAGATGCATGTGCATGCTTAAAACGCGTTTTGGCACAAATCCATGTGCGGGTGCTAAAAAGAGCAGCATCGGCATGCTTTTCACGTCGTTTCGTAGAAATCCACGTGCGCGTTCTGCCAGCAGCACCATTTGCATGCATATCGTGTGGTTTTGCAGAAAACTGCGTCCGCGTCTACCAAAAGATGCATGTGCATGCTTAAAACGCGTTTTGGCACAAATCCATGTGCGGGTGCTAAAAAGAGCAGCATCGGCATGCTTTTCACGTCGTTTGGTAGAAATCCACGTGCGCGTTCTGCCAAAAGCACCATTTGCATGCATATTGTGTGGTTTTGTAGAAAACTGCGTCCGCGTCTACCAAAAGATGCATGTGCATTCTTAAAACGCGTTTTGGCACAAATCCATGTGCGGGTGCTAAAAAGAGCAGCATCGGCATGCTTTTCACGTCGTTTGGTAGAAATCCACGTGCGCGTTCTGCCAAAAGCACCATTTGCATGCATATGGTGTGGTTTTGCAGAAAACTGCGCCCGCGTCTACAAAAGATGCATGTGCATGCTTAAAACGCGTTTTGGCACAAATCCATGTGCGGGTGCTAAAAAGAGCAGCATCGGCATGCTTTTCATGTCGTTTGGTCGAAATCCACGTGCGCGTTCTGCCAAAAGCACCATTTGCATGCATATCGTGTGGTTTTGCAGAAAACTGCGTCCGCGTCTACCAAAAGATGCATGTGCATGCTTAAAACGCGTTTTGGCACAAATCCATGTGCGGGTGCTAAAAAGAGCAGCATCGGCATGCTTTTCACGTCGTTTGGTAGAAATCCACGTGCGCGTTCTGCCAAAAGCACCAATTGCATGCATATCGTGTGGTTTTGCAGAAAACTGCGTCCGCGTCTACCAAAAGATGCCTGTACATGCTTAAAACGCGTTTTGGCACAAATCCATGTGCGGGTGCTAAAAAGAGCAGCATCGGCATGCTTTTCACGTCGTTTGGTAGAAATCCACGTGTGCGTTCTGCCAAAAGCACCATTTGCATGCATATCGTGTGGTTTTGCAGAAAACTGCGTCCGCGTCTACCAAAAGATGCGTGTGCATGCTTAAAACGCGTTTTGGCACAAATCCATGTGCGGGTGCTAAAAAGAGCAGCATCGGCATGCTTTTCACGTCGTTTGGTAGAAATCCACGTGCGCGTTCTGCCAAAAGCACCATTTGCATGCATATCGTGTGGTTTTGCAGAAAACTGCGTCCGCGTCTACCAAAAGATGCATGTGCATGCTTAAAACGCGTTTTGGCACAAATCCATGTGCGGGTGCTAAAAAGAGCAGCATCGGCATGCTTTTCACGTCGTTTGATAGAGATCCACGTGCGCGTTCTGCCAAAAGCACCATTTGCATGCATATCGTGTGGTTTTGCAGAAAACTGCGTCCGCGTCTACCAAAAGATGCATGTGCATGCTTAAAACGCGTTATGGCACAAATCCATGTACGGGTGCTAAAAAGAGCAGCATCGGCATGCTTTTCACGTCGTTTGGTAGAAATCCACGTGCGCGTTCTGCCAAAAGCACCATTTGCATGCATATCGTGTGGTTTTGCAGAAAACTGCGTCCGCGTCTACCAAAAGATGCATGTGCATGCTTAAAACGCGTTTTGGCACAAATCCATGTGCGGGTGCTAAAAAGAGCAGCATAGGCATGCTTTTCACGTCGTTTCGTAGAAATCCACGTGCGCGTTCTGCCAGCAGCACCATTTGCATGCATATCGTGTGGTTTTGCAGAAAACTGCGTCCGCGTCTACAAAAGATGCATGTGCATGCTTAAAACGCGTTTTGGCACAAATCCATGTGCGGGTGCTAAAAAGAGCAGCATCGGCATGCTTTTCACGTCGTTTCGTAGAAATCCACGTGCGCGTTCTGCCAGCAGCACCATTTGCATGCATATCGTGTGGTTTTGCAGAAAACTGCGTCCGCGTCTACCAAAAGATGCATGTGCATGCTTAAAACGCGTTTTGGCACAAATCCATGTGCGGGTGCTAAAAAGAGCAGCATCGGCATGCTTTTCACGTCGTTTGGTAGAAATCCACGTGCGCGTTCTGCCAAAAGCACCATTTGCATGCATATTGTGTGGTTTTGTAGAAAACTACGTCCGCGTCTACCAAAAGATGCATGTGCATTCTTAAAACGCGTTTTGGCACAAATCCATGTGCGGGTGCTAAAAAGAGCAGCATCGGCATGCTTTTCACGTCGTTTGGTAGAAATCCACGTGCGCGTTCTGCCAAAAGCACCATTTGCATGCATATGGTGTGGTTTTGCAGAAAACTGCGTCCGCGTCTACAAAAGATGCATGTGCATGCTTAAAACGCGTTTTGGCACAAATCCATGTGCGGGTGCTAAAAAGAGCAGCATCGGCATGCTTTTCACGTCGTTTGGTCGAAATCCACGTGCGCGTTCTGCCAAAAGCACCATTTGCATGCATATCGTGTGGTTTTGCAGAAAACTGCGTCTGCGTCTACCAAAAGATGCATGTGCATGCTTAAAACGCGTTTTGGCACAAATCCATGTGCGGGTGCTAAAAAGAGCAGCATCGGCATGCTTTTCACGTCGTTTGGTAGAAATCCACGTGCCCGTTCTGCCAAAAGCACCATTTGCATGCATATCGTGTGGTTTTGCAGAAAACTGCGTCCGCGTCTACCAAAAGATGCATGTGCATGCTTAAAACGCGTTTTGGCACAAATCCATGTGCGGGTGCTAAAAAGAGCAGCATCGGCATGCTTTTCACGTCGTTTGGTAGAAATCCACGTGCGCGTTCTGCCAAAAGCACCATTTGCATGCATATCGTGTGGTTTTGCAGAAAACTGCGTCCGCGTCTACCAAAAGATGCATGTGCATGCTTAAAACGCGTTTTGGCACAAATCCATGTGCGGGTGCTAAAAAGAGCAGCATCGGCATGCTTTTCTCGTCGTTTGGTAGAAATCCACGTGCGCGTTCTGCCAGAAGCACCATTTGCATGCATATCGTGTGGTTTTGCAGAAAACTGCGTCCGCGTCTACCAAAAGATGCATGTGCATGCTTAAAACGCGTTTTGGCACAAATCCGTGTGCGCGTGCTAAAAAGAGCAGCATCGGCATGCTTTTCACGTCGTTTGGTAGAAATACACGTGCGCGTTCTGCCAAAAGCACCAATTGCATGCATATCGTGTGGTTTTGCAGAAAACTGCGTCCGCGTCTACCAAAAGATGCATGTGCATGCTTAAAACGCGTTTTGGCACAAATCCATGTGCGGGTGCTAAAAAGAGCAGCATCGGCATGCTTTTCTCGTCGTTTGGTAGAAATCCACGTGCGCGTTCTGCCAGAAGCACCATTTGCATGCATATCGTGTGGTTTTGCAGAAAACTGCGTCCGCGTCTACCAAAAGATGCATGTGCATGCTTAAAACGCGTTTTGGCACAAATCCGTGTGCGCGTGCTAGAAAGAGCAGCATCGGCATGCTTTTCACGTCGTTTGGTAGAAATCCACGTGCGCGTTCTGCCAAAAGCACCAATTGCATGCATATCGTGTGGTTTTGCAGAAAACTGCGTCCGCGTCTACCAAAAGATGCCTGTGCATGCTTAAAACGCGTTTTGGCACAAATCCATGTGCGGGTGCTAAAAAGAGCAGCATCGGCATGCTTTTCACGTCGTTTGGTAGAAATCCACGTGCGCGTTCTGCCAAAAGCACCATTTGCATGCATATCGTGTGGTTTTGCAAAAAACTGCGTCCGCGTCTACCAAAAGATGCGTGTGCATGCTTAAAACGCGTTTTGGCACAAATCCATGTGCGGGTGCTAAAAAGAGCAGCATCGGCATGCTTTTCACGTCGTTTGGTAGAAATCCACGTGCGCGTTCTGCCAAAAGCACCATTTGCATGCATATCGTGTGGTTTTGCAGAAAACTGCGTCCGCGTCTACCAAAAGATGCATGTGCATGCTTAAAACGCGTTTTGGCACAAATCCATGTGCGGGTGCTAAAAAGAGCAGCATCGGCATGCTTTTCACGTCGTTTGGTAGAAATCCACGTGCGCGTTCTGCCAAAAGCACCATTTGCATGCATATCGTGTGGTTTTGCAGAAAACTGCGTTCGCGTCTACCAAAAGATGCATGTGCATGCTTAAAACGCGTTTTGGCACAAATCCATGTGCGGGTGCTAAAAAGAGCAGCATCGGCATGCTTTTCACGTCGTTTGGTAGAAATCCACGTGCGCGTTCTGCCAAAAGCACCATTTGCATGCATATCGTGTGGTTTTGCAGAAAACTGCGTCCGCGTCTACCAAAAGATGCATGTGCATGCTTAAAACGCGTTATGGCACAAATCCATGTGCGGGTGCTAAAAAGAGCAGCATCGGCATGCTTTTCACGTCGTTTGGTAGAAATCCACGTGCGCGTTCTGCCAAAAGCACGATTTGCATGCATATCGTGTGGTTTTGCAGAAAACTGCGTCCGCGTCTACCAAAAGATGCATGTGCATGCTTAAAACGCGTTTTGGCACAAATCCATGTGCGGGTGCTAAAAAGAGCAGCATCGGCATGCTTTTCACGTCGTTTGGTAGAAATCCACGTGCGCGTTCTGCCAAAAGCGCCATTTGCATGCATATCGTGTGGTTTTTCAGAAAACTGCGTCCGCGTCTACCAAAAGATGCATGTGCATGCTTAAAACGCGTTTTGGCACAAATCCATGTGCGGGTGCTAAAAAGAGCAGCATCGGCATGCTTTTCACGTCGTTTGGCAGAAATCCACGTGCGCGTTCTGCCAGCAGCACCATTTGCATGCATATCGTGTGGTTTTGCAGAAAACTGCGTCCGCGTCTACAAAAGATGCATGTGCATGCTTAAAACGCGTTTTGGCACAAATCCATGTGCGGGTGCTAAAAAGAGCAGCATCGGCATGCTTTTCATGTCGTTTGGTCGAAATCCACGTGCGCGTTCTGCCAAAAGCACCATTTGCATGCATATCGTGTGGTTTTGCAGAAAACTGCGTCCGCGTCTACCAAAAGATGCATGTGCATGCTTAAAACGCGTTTTGGCACAAATCCATGTGCGGGTGCTAAAAAGAGCAGCATCGGCATGCTTTTCACGTCGTTTGGTAGAAATCCACGTGCGCGTTCTGCCAAAAGCACCAATTGCATGCATATCGTGTGGTTTTGCAGAAAACTGCGTCCGCGTCTACCAAAAGATGCCTGTACATGCTTAAAACGCGTTTTGGCACAAATCCATGTGCGGGTGCTAAAAAGAGCAGCATCGGCATGCTTTTCACGTCGTTTGGTAGAAATCCACGTGCGCGTTCTGCCAAAAGCACCATTTGCATGCATATCGTGTGGTTTTGCAGAAAACTGCGTCCGCGTCTACCAAAAGATGCGTGTGCATGCTTAAAACGCGTTTTGGCACAAATCCATGTGCGGGTGCTAAAAAGAGCAGCATCGGCATGCTTTTCACGTCGTTTGGTAGAAATCCACGTGCGCGTTCTGCCAAAAGCACCATTTGCATGCATATCGTGTGGTTTTGCAGAAAACTGCGTCCGCGTCTACCAAAAGATGCATGTGCATGCTTAAAACGCGTTTTGGCACAAATCCATGTGCGGGTGCTAAAAAGAGCAGCATCGGCATGCTTTTCACGTCGTTTGATAGAGATCCACGTGCGCGTTCTGCCAAAAGCACCATTTGCATGCATATCGTGTGGTTTTGCAGAAAACTGCGTCCGCGTCTACCAAAAGATGCATGTGCATGCTTAAAACGCGTTATGGCACAAATCCATGTACGGGTGCTAAAAAGAGCAGCATCGGCATGCTTTTCACGTCGTTTGGTAGAAATCCACGTGCGCGTTCTGCCAAAAGCACCATTTGCATGCATATCGTGTGGTTTTGCAGAAAACTGCGTCCGCGTCTACCAAAAGATGCATGTGCATGCTTAAAACGCGTTTTGGCACAAATCCATGTGCGGGTGCTAAAAAGAGCAGCATAGGCATGCTTTTCACGTCGTTTCGTAGAAATCCACGTGCGCGTTCTGCCAGCAGCACGATTTGCATGCATATCGTGTGGTTTTGCAGAAAACTGCGTCCGCGTCTACAAAAGATGCATGTGCATGCTTAAAACGCGTTTTGGCACAAATCCATGTGCGGGTGCTAAAAAGAGCAGCATCGGCATGCTTTTCACGTCGTTTCGTAGAAATCCACGTGCGCGTTCTGCCAGCAGCACCATTTGCATGCATATCGTGTGGTTTTGCAGAAAACTGCGTCCGCGTCTACCAAAAGATGCATGTGCATGCTTAAAACGCGTTTTGGCACAAATCCATGTGCGGGTGCTAAAAAGAGCAGCATCGGCATGCTTTTCACGTCGTTTGGTAGAAATCCACGTGCGCGTTCTGCCAAAAGCACCATTTGCATGCATATTGTGTGGTTTTGTAGAAAACTACGTCCGCGTCTACCAAAAGATGCATGTGCATTCTTAAAACGCGTTTTGGCACAAATCCATGTGCGGGTGCTAAAAAGAGCAGCATCGGCATGCTTTTCACGTCGTTTGGTAGAAATCCACGTGCGCGTTCTGCCAAAAGCACCATTTGCATGCATATGGTGTGGTTTTGCAGAAAACTGCGTCCGCGTCTACAAAAGATGCATGTGCATGCTTAAAACGCGTTTTGGCACAAATCCATGTGCGGGTGCTAAAAAGAGCAGCATCGGCATGCTTTTCACGTCGTTTGGTCGAAATCCACGTGCGCGTTCTGCCAAAAGCACCATTTGCATGCATATCGTGTGGTTTTGCAGAAAAACTGCGTCCGCGTCTACCAAAAGATGCATGTGCATGCTTAAAACGCGTTTTGGCACAAATCCATGTGCGGGTGCTAAAAAGAGCAGCATAGTCACGCCGTTTGGTAGAAATCCACGTGCGCGTTCTGCCAAAAGCACCATTTGCATGCATATCGTGTGGTTTTGCAGAAAACTGCGTCCGCGTCTACCAAAAGATGCATGTGCATGCTTAAAACGCGTTTTGGCACAAATCCATGTGAGGGTGCTAAAAAGAGCAGCATCGGCATGCTTTTCACGTCGTTTGGTAGAAATCCACGCGCGCGTTCTGCCAAAAGCACCATTTGCATGCATATCGTGTGGTTTTGCAGAAAACTGCGTCCGCGTCTACCAAAAGATGCATGTGCATGCTTAAAACGCGTTTTGGCACAAATCCATGTGCGGGTGCTAAAAAGAGCAGCATCGGCATGCTTTTCACGTCGTTTGGTAGAAATCCACGTGCGCGTTGTGCCAAAAGCACCATTTGCATGCATATCGTGTGGCTTTGCAGAAAACTGCGTCCGCGTCTACCAAAAGATGCGTGTGCATGCTTAAAACGCGTTTTGGCACAAATCCATGTGCGGGTGCTAAAAAGAGCAGCATCGGCATGCCTTTCACGTCGTTTGGTAGAAATCCACGTGCGCGTTCTGCCAAAAGCACCATTTGCATGCATATCGTGTGGTTCTGCAGAATACTGCGTCCGCGTCTACCAAAAGATGCATGTGCATGCTTAAAACGCGTTTTGGCACAAATCCATGTGCGGGTGCTAAAAAGAGTAGCATCGGCATGCTTTTCACGTCGTTTGGTAGAAATCCACGTGCGCGTTCTGGCAAAAGCACCATTTGCATGCATATCGTGTGGTTTTGCAGAAAACTGCGTCCGCGTCTACCAAAAGATGCATGTGCATGCTTAAAACGCGTTTTGGCACAAATCCATGTGCGGGTGCTAAAAAGAGCAGCATCGGCATGCTTCTCATGTCGTTTGGTAGAAATCCACACGCGCGTTCTGCCAAAAGCACCATTTGCATGCATATCGTGTGGTTTGCAGAAAACTGCGTCCGCGTCTACCAAAAGATGCATGTACATGCTTAAAACGTGTTTTGGCACAAATCCATGTGCGGGTGCTAAAAAGAGCAGCATCGGCATGCTTTTCACGTCGTTTGGTAGAAATCCACGTGCGCGTTCTGCAAAAGCACCATTTGCATGCATATCGTGTGGTTTTGCAGAAAACTGCGTCCGCGTCTACCAAAAGATGCATGGGCATGCTTAAAACGCGTTTTGGCACAAATCCATGTGCGGGTGCTAAAAAGAGCAGCATCGGCATGCTTTTCACGTCGTTTGGTAGAAATCCACGTGCGCGTTCTGCCAAAAGCACCATTTGCATGCATATCGTGTGGTTTTGCAGAAAACTGCGTCCGCGTCTACCAAAAGATGCATGTGCATGCTTAAAACGCGTTTTGGCACAAATCCATGTGCGGGTGCTAAAAAGAGCAGCATCGGCATGCTTTTCACGTCGTTTGGTAGAAATCCACGCGCGCGTTCTGCCAAAAGCACCATTTGCATGCATATCGTGTGGTTTTGCAGAAAACTGCGTCCGCGTCTACCAAAAGATGCATGTGCATGCTTAAAACGCGTTTTGGCACAAATCCATGTGCGGGTGCTAAAAAGAGCAGCATCGGCATGCTTTTCACGTCGTTTGGTAGAAATCCACGCGCGCGTTCTGCCAAAAGCACCATTTGCATGCATATCGTGTGGTTTTGCAGCAAACTGCGTCCGCGTCTACCAAAAGATGCATTTGCATGCTTAAAACGCGTTTTGGCACAAATCCATGTGCGGGTGCTAAAAAGAGCGGCGTCGGCATGCTTTTCACGTCGTTTGGTAGAAATCCACGCGCGCGTTCTGCCAAAAGCACCATTTGCATGCATATCGTGTGGTTTTGCAGAAAACTGCGTCCGCGTCTACCAAAAGATGCATGTGCATGCTTAAAACGCGTTTTGGCACAAATCCATGTGCGGGCGCTAAAAAGAGCAGCATCGGCATGCTTTTCACGTCGTTTGGTAGAAATCCTCGCGCGCGTTCTGCCAAAAGCACCATTTGCATGCATATCGTGTGGTTTTGCAGAAAACTGCGTCCGCGTCTACCAAAAGATGCATGTGCACGCTTAAAACGCGTTTTGGCACAAATCCATGTGCGGGTGCTAAAAAGAGCAGCATCGGCATGCTTTTCACGCCGTTTGGTAGAAATCCACGTGCGCGTTCTGCCAAAAGCACCATTTGCATGCATATCGTGTGGTTTTGCAGAAAACTGCGTCCGCGTCTGCCAAAAGATGCATGTGCATGCTTAAAACGCGTTTTGGCACAAATCCATGTGAGGGTGCTAAAAAGAGCAGCATCGGCATGCTTTTCACGTCGTTTGGTAGAAATCCACGCGCGCGTTCTGCCAAAAGCACCATTTGCATGCATATCGTGTGGTTTTGCAGAAAACTGCGTCCGCGTCTACCAAAAGATGCATGTGCATGCTTAAAACGCGTTTTGGCACAAATCCATGTGCGGGTGCTAAAAAGAGCAGCATCGGCACGCTTTTCACGTCGTTTGGTAGAAATCCACGTGCGCGTTGTGCCAAAAGCACCATTTGCATGCATATCGTGTGGCTTTGCAGAAAACTGCGTCCGCGTCTACCAAAAGATGCGTGTGCATGCTTAAAACGCGTTTTGGCACAAATCCATGTGCGGGTGCTAAAAAGAGCAGCATCGGCATGCCTTTCACGTCGTTTGGTAGAAATCCACGTGCGCGTTCTGCCAAAAGCACCATTTGCATGCATATCGTGTGGTTCTGCAGAATACTGCGTCCGCGTCTACCAAAAGATGCATGTGCATGCTTAAAACGCGTTTTGGCACAAATCCATGTGCGGGTGCTAAAAAGAGCAGCATCGGCATGCTTTTCACGTCGTTTGGTAGAAATCCACGTGCGCGTTCTGGCAAAAGCACCATTTGCATGCATATCGTGTGGTTTTGCAGAAAACTGCGTCCGCGTCTACCAAAAGATGCATGTGCATGCTTAAAACGCGTTTTGGCACAAATCCATGTGCGGGTGCTAAAAAGAGCAGCATCGGCATGCTTTTCACGTCGTTTGGTAGAAATCCACGTGCGCGTTCTGCCAAAAGCACCATTTCCATGCATATCGTGTGGTTTTGCAGAAAACTGCGTCCGCGTCTACGAAAAGATGCATGTGCATGCTTAAAACGCGTTTTGCCACAAATCCATGTGCGGGTGCTAAAAAAGGGCAGCATCGGCATGCTTTTCACGTCGTTTGGTAGAAATCCACGCGCGCGTTCTGCCAAAAGCACCATTTGCATGCATATCGTGTGGTTTTGCAGAAAACTGCGTCCGCGTCTACCAAAAGATGCATGTGCATGCTTAAAACGCGTTTTGGCACAAATCCATGTGCGGGTGCTAAAAAGAGCAGCATCGGCATGCTTCTCATGTCGTTTGGTAGAAATCCACACGCGCGTTCTGCCAAAAGCACCATTTGCATGCATATCGTGTGGTTTTGCAGAAAACTGCGTCCGCGTCTACCAAAAGATGCATGTACATGCTTAAAACGTGTTTTGGCACAAATCCATGTGCGGGTGCTAAAAAGAGCAGCATCGGCATGCTTTTCACGTCGTTTGGTAGAAATCCACGTGCGCGTTCTGCCAAAAGCACCATTTGCATGCATATCGTGTGGTTTTGCAGAAAACTGCGTCCGCGTCTACCAAAAGATGCATGTGCATGCTTAAAACGCGTTTTGGCACAAATCCATGTGCGGGTGCTAAAAAGAGCAGCATCGGCATGCTTTTCACGTCGTTTGGTAGAAATCCACGTGCGCGTTCTGCCAAAAGCACCATTTGCATGCATATCGTGTGGTTTTGCAGAAAACTGCGTCCGCGTCTACCAAAAGATGCATGTGCATCCTTAAAACGCGTTTTGGCACAAATCCATGTGCGGGTGCTAAAAAGAGCAGCATCGGCATGCTTTTCACGTCGTTTGGTAGAAATCCACGCGCGCGTTCTGCCAAAAGCACCATTTGCATGCATATCGTGTGGTTTTGCAGAAAACTGCGTCCGCGTCTACCAAAAGATGCATGTGCATGCTTAAAACGCGTTTTGGCACAAATCCATGTGCGGGTGCTAAAAAGAGCAGCATCGGCATGCTTTTCACGTCGTTTGGTAGAAATCCACGCGCGCGTTCTGCCAAAAGCACCGTTTGCATACATATCGTGTGGTTTTGCAGAAAACTGCGTCCGCGTCTACCAAAAGATGCATGTGCATGCTTAAAACGCGTTTTGGCACAAATCCATGTGCGGGTGCTAAAAAGGGCAGCATCGGCATGCTCTTCACGTCGTTTGGTAGAAATCCACGTGCGCGTTCTTCCAAAAGCACCATTTGCATGCATATCGTGTGGTTTTGCAGAAAACTGCGTCCGCGTCTACCAAAAGATGCATGTGCATGCTTAAAACGCGTTTTGGCACAAATCCATGTGCGGGTGCTAAAAAGAGCAGCATCGGCATGCTTTTCACGTCGTTTGGTAGAAATCCACGCGCGCGTTCTGCCAAAAGCACCATTTGCATGCATATCGAGTGGTTTTGCAGAAAACTGCGTCCGCGTCTACCAAAAGATGCGTGTGCATGCTTAAAACGCGTTTTGGCAGAAATCCATGTGCGGGTGCTAAAAAGAGCAGCATCGGCATGCTTTTCACGTCGTTTGGTAGAAATCCACGCGCGCGTTCTGCCAAAAGCACCGTTTGCATACATATCGTGTGGTTTTGCAGAAAACTACGTCCGCGTCTACCAAAATATGCATGTGCATGCTTAAAACGCGTTTTGGCACAAATCCATGTGCGGGTGCTAAAAAGAGCAGCATCGGCATGCTTTTCACGTCGTTTGGTAGAAATCCACGCGCGCGTTCTGCCAAAAGCACCATTTGCATGCATATCGTGTGGTTTTGCAGAAAACTGCGTCCGCGTCTACCAAAAGATGCATGTGCATGCTTAAAACGCGTTTTGGCACAAATACATGTGCGGGTGCTAAAAAGAGCAGCATCGGCATGCTTTTCACGTCGTTTGGTAGAAATCCACGCGCGCGTTCTGCCAAAAGCACCATTTGCATGCATATCGTGTGGTTTTGCAGAAAACTGCGTCCGCGTCTACCAAAAGATGCGTGTGCATGCTTAAAACGCGTTTTGGCACAAATCCATGTGCGGGTGCTAAAAAGAGCAGCATCGGCATGCTTTTCACGTCGTTTGGTAGAAATCCAC
Organism: Dermacentor variabilis; assembly: GCF_050947875.1. NCBI lineage: Eukaryota > Metazoa > Arthropoda > Arachnida > Ixodida > Ixodidae > Dermacentor > Dermacentor variabilis. Next base: position 33,560 of record NW_027460821.1, read on the forward strand.
GCGCGCGTTCTGCCAAAAGCACCATTTGCATGCATATCGTGTGGTTTTGCAGAAAACTGCGTCCGCGTCTACCAAAAGATGCATGTGCATGCTTAAAACGCGTTTTGGCACAAATCCATGTGCAGGCGCTAAAAAGAGCAGCATCGGCATGCTTTTCACGTCGTTTGGTAGAAATCCTCGCGCGCGTTCTGCCAAAAGCACCATTTGCATGCATATCGTGTGGTTTTGCAGAAAACTGCGTCCACGTCTACCAAAAGATGCATGTGCATGTTTCAAACGCGTTTTGGCACAAATCCATGTGCGGGTGCTAAAAAGAGCAGCATCGGCATGCTTTTCACGTCGTTTGGTAGAAATCCACGTGCGCGTTCTGCCAAAAGCACCATTTGCATGCATATCGTGTGGTTTTGCAGAAAACTGCGTCCGCGTCTACCAAAAGATGCATGTGCATGCTTAAAACGCGTTTTGGCACAAATCCATGTGCGGGTGCTAAAAAGAGCAACATCGGCATGCTTTTCACGTCGTTTGGTAAAAATCCACGCGCGCGTTCTGCCAAAAGCACCATTTGCATGCATATCGTGTGGTTTTGCAGAAAACTGCGTCCGCGTCTACCAAAAGATGCATGTGCATGCTTAAAACGCGTTTTGGCACAAATCCATGTGCGGGTGCTAAAAAGAGCAGCATCGGCATGCTTTTCACGTCGTTTGGTAGAAATCCACGTGCGCGTTCTGCCAAAAGCACCATTTGCATGCATATCGTGTGGTTTTGCAGAAAACTGCGTCCGCGTCTACCAAAAGATGCATGTGCATGCTTAAAACGCGTTTTGGCACAAATCCATGTGCGGGTGCTAAAAAGAGCAGCATCGGCATGCTTTTCACGTCGTTTGGTAGAAATCCACGCGCGCGTTCTGCCAAAAGCACCATTTGCATGCATATCGTGTGGTTTTGCAGAAAACTGCGTCCGCGTCTACCAAAAGATGCATGTGCATGCTTAAAACGCGTTTTGGCACAAATCCATGTGCGGGCGCTAAAAAGAGCAGCATCGGCATGCTTTTCACGTCGTTTGGTAGAAATCCTCGCGCGCGTTCTGCCAAAAGCACCATTTGCATGCATATCGTGTGGTTTTGCAGAAAACTGCGTCCGCGTCTACCAAAAGATGCATGTGCATGCTTCAAACGCGTTTTGGCACAAATCCATGTGCGGGTGCTAAAAAGAGCAGCATCGGCATGCTTTTCACGTCGTTTGGTAGAAATCCACGTGCGCGTTCTGCCAAAAGCACCATTTGAATGCATATCGTGTGGTTTTGCAGAAAACTGCGTCCGCGTCTACCAAAAGATGCATGTGCATGCTTAAAACGCGTTTTGGCACAAATCCATGTGCGGGTGCTAAAAAGAGCAGCATCGGCATGCTTTTCACGTCGTTTGGTAGAAATCCACGTGCGCGTTCTGCCAAAAGCACCATTTGCATGCATATCGTGTGGTTTTGCAGAAAACTGCGTCCGCGTCTACCAAAAGATGCATGTGCATGGTTAAAACGCGTTTTGGCACAAATCCATGTGCGGGTGCTAAAAAGAGCAGCATCGGCATGCCTTTCACGTCGTTTGGTAGAAATCCACGTGCGCGTTCTGCCAAAAGCACCATTTGCATGCATATCGTGTGGTTTTGCAGAAAACTGCGTCCGCGTCTACCAAAATATGCATGTGCATGCTTAAAACGCGTTTTGGCACAAATCCATGTGCGGGTGCTAAAAAGAGCAGCATAGGCATGCTTTTCACGTCGTTTGGTAGAAATCCACGCGCGCGTTCTGCCAAAAGCACCATTTGCATGCATATCGTGTGGTTTTGCAGAAAACTGCGTCCGCGTCTACCAAAAGATGCGTGTGCATGCTTAAAACGCGTTTTGGCAGAAATCCATGTGCGGGTGCTAAAAAGAGCAGCATCGGCATGCTTTTCACGTCGTTTGGTAGAAATCCACGCGCGCGTTCTGCCAAAAGCACCGTTTGCATACATATCGTGTGGTTTTGCAGAAAACTACGTCCGCGTCTACCAAAATATGCATGTGCATGCTTAAAACGCGTTTTGGCACAAATCCATGTGCGGGTGCTAAAAAGAGCAGCATCGGCATGCTTTTCACGTCGTTTGGTAGAAATCCACGCGCGCGTTCTGCCAAAAGCACCATTTGCATGCATATCGTGTGGTTTTGCAGAAAACTGCGTCCGCGTCTACCAAAAGATGCATGTGCATGCTTAAAACGCGTTTTGGCACAAATACATGTGCGGGTGCTAAAAAGAGCAGCATCGGCATGCTTTTCACGTCGTTTGGTAGAAATCCACGCGCGCGTTCTGCCAAAAGCACCATTTGCATGCATATCGTGTGGTTTTGCAGAAAACTGCGTCCGCGTCTACCAAAAGATGCGTGTGCATGCTTAAAACGCGTTTTGGCACAAATCCATGTGCGGGTGCTAAAAAGAGCAGCATCGGCATGCTTTTCACGTCGTTTGGTAGAAATCCACGCGCGCGTTCTGCCAAAAGCACCATTTGCATGCATATCGTGTGGTTTTGCAGAAAACTGCGTCCGCGTCTACCAAAAGATGCATGTGCATGCTTAAAACGCGTTTTGGCACAAATCCATGTGCAGGCGCTAAAAAGAGCAGCATCGGCATGCTTTTCACGTCGTTTGGTAGAAATCCTCGCGCGCGTTCTGCCAAAAGCACCATTTGCATGCATATCGTGTGGTTTTGCAGAAAACTGCGTCCACGTCTACCAAAAGATGCATGTGCATGTTTCAAACGCGTTTTGGCACAAATCCATGTGCGGGTGCTAAAAAGAGCAGCATCGGCATGCTTTTCACGTCGTTTGGTAGAAATCCACGTGCGCGTTCTGCCAAAAGCACCATTTGCATGCATATCGTGTGGTTTTGCAGAAAACTGCGTCCGCGTCTACCAAAAGATGCATGTGCATGCTTAAAACGCGTTTTGGCACAAATCCATGTGCGGGTGCTAAAAAGAGCAACATCGGCATGCTTTTCACGTCGTTTGGTAAAAATCCACGCGCGCGTTCTGCCAAAAGCACCATTTGCATGCATATCGTGTGGTTTTGCAGAAAACTGCGTCCGCGTCTACCAAAAGATGCATGTGCATGCTTAAAACGCGTTTTGGCACAAATCCATGTGCGGGTGCTAAAAAGAGCAGCATCGGCATGCTTTTCACGTCGTTTGGTAGAAATCCACGTGCGCGTTCTGCCAAAAGCACCATTTGCATGCATATCGTGTGGTTTTGCAGAAAACTGCGTCCGCGTCTACCAAAAGATGCATGTGCATGCTTAAAACGCGTTTTGGCACAAATCCATGTGCGGGTGCTAAAAAGAGCAGCATCGGCATGCTTTTCACGTCGTTTGGTAGAAATCCACGCGCGCGTTCTGCCAAAAGCACCATTTGCATGCATATCGTGTGGTTTTGCAGAAAACTGCGTCCGCGTCTACCAAAAGATGCATGTGCATGCTTAAAACGCGTTTTGGCACAAATCCATGTGCGGGCGCTAAAAAGAGCAGCATCGGCATGCTTTTCACGTCGTTTGGTAGAAATCCTCGCGCGCGTTCTGCCAAAAGCACCATTTGCATGCATATCGTGTGGTTTTGCAGAAAACTGCGTCCGCGTCTACCAAAAGATGCATGTGCATGCTTCAAACGCGTTTTGGCACAAATCCATGTGCGGGTGCTAAAAAGAGCAGCATCGGCATGCTTTTCACGTCGTTTGGTAGAAATCCACGTGCGCGTTCTGCCAAAAGCACCATTTGAATGCATATCGTGTGGTTTTGCAGAAAACTGCGTCCGCGTCTACCAAAAGATGCATGTGCATGCTTAAAACGCGTTTTGGCACAAATCCATGTGCGGGTGCTAAAAAGAGCAGCATCGGCATGCTTTTCACGTCGTTTGGTAGAAATCCACGTGCGCGTTCTGCCAAAAGCACCATTTGCATGCATATCGTGTGGTTTTGCAGAAAACTGCGTCCGCGTCTACCAAAAGATGCATGTGCATGATTAAAACGCGTTTTGGCACAAATCCATGTGCGGGTGCTAAAAAGAGCAGCATCGGCATGCCTTTCACGTCGTTTGGTAGAAATCCACGTGCGCGTTCTGCCAAAAGCACCATTTGCATGCATATCGTGTGGTTTTGCAGAAAACTGCGTCCGCGTCTACCAAAATATGCATGTGCATGCTTAAAACGCGTTTTGGCACAAATCCATGTGCGGGTGCTAAAAAGAGCAGCATAGGCATGCTTTTCACGTCGTTTGGTAGAAATCCACGCGCGCGTTCTGCCAAAAGCACCATTTGCATGCATATCGTGTGGTTTTGCAGAAAACTGCGTCCGCGTCTACCAAAAGATGCATGTGCATGCTTAAAACGCGTTTTGGCACAAATACATGTGCGGGTGCTAAAAAGATCAGCATCGGCATGCTTTTCACGTCGTTTGGTAGAAATCCACGCGCGCGTTCTGCCAAAAGCACCATTTGCATGCATATCGTGTGGTTTTGCAGAAAACTGCGTCCGCGTCTACCAAAAGATGCATGTGCATGCTTAAAACGCGTTTTGGCACAAATCCATGTGCGGGTGCTAAAAAGAGCAGCATCGGCATGCTTTTCACGTCGTTTGGTAGAAATCCACGCGCGCGTTCTGCCAAAAGCACCATTTGCATGCATATCGTGTGGTTTTGCAGAAAACTGCGTCCGCGTCTACCAAAAGATGCATGTGCATGCTTAAAACGCGTTTTGGCACAAATCCATGTGCGGGCGCTAAAAAGAGCAGCATCGGCATGCTTTTCACGTCGTTTGGTAGAAATCCTCGCGCGCGTTCTGCCAAAAGCACCATTTGCATGCATATCGTGTGGTTTTGCAGAAAACTGCGTCCGCGTCTACCAAAAGATGCATGTGCATGCTTCAAACGCGTTTTGGCACAAATCCATGTGCGGGTGCTAAAAAGAGCAGCATCGGCATGCTTTTCACGTCGTTTGGTAGAAATCCACGTGCGCGTTCTGCCAAAAGCACCATTTGCATGCATATCGTGTGGTTTTGCAGAAAACTGCGTCCGCGTCTACCAAAAGATGCATGTGCATGCTTAAAACGCGTTTTGGCACAAATCCATGTGCGGGTGCTAAAAAGAGCAGCATCGGCATGCTTTTCACGTCGTTTGGTAGAAATCCACGTGCGTGTTCTGCCAAAACCACCATTTGCATGCATATCGTGTGGTTTTGCAGAAAACTGCGTCCGCGTCTACCAAAAGATGCATGTGCATGCTTAAAACGCGTTTTGGCACAAATCCATGTGCGGGTGCTAAAAAGAGCAGCATCGGCATGCTTTTCACGTCGTTTGGTAGAAATCCACGTGCGCGTTCTGCCAAAAGCACCATTTGCATGCATATCGTGTGGTTTTGCAGAAAACTGCGTCCGCGTCTACCAAAAGATGCATGTGCATGGTTAAAACGCGTTTTGGCACAAATCCATGTGCGGGTGCTAAAAAGAGCAGCATCGGCATGCCTTTCACGTCGTTTGGTAGAAATCCACGTGCGCGTTCTGCCAAAAGCACCATTTGCATGCATATCGTGTGGTTTTGCAGAAAACTGCGTCCGCGTCTACCAAAAGATGCATGTGCATGCTCAAAACGCGTTTTGGCACAAATCCATGTGCGGGTGCTAAAAAGAGCAGCATCGGCATGCTTTTCACGTCGTTTGGTAGAAATCCACGTGCGCGTTCTGCCAAAAGCACCATTTCCATGCATATCGTGTGGTTTTGCAGAAAACTGCGTCTGCGTCTACCAAAAGATGCATGTGCATGCTTAAAACGCGTTTTGCCACAAATCCATGTGCGGGTGCTAAAAAGGGCAGCATCGGCATGCTTTTCACGTCGTTTGGTAGAAATCCACGCGCGCGTTCTGCCGAAAGCACCATTTGCGTGCATATCGTGTGGTTTTGCAGAAAACTGCGTCCGCGTCTACCAAAAGATGCATGTGCATGCTTAAAACGCGTTTTGGCACAAATCCATGTGCGGGTGCTAAAAAGAGCAGCATCGGCATGCTTTTCACGTCGTTTGGTAGAAATCCACGCGCGCGTTCTGCCAAAAGCACCATTTGCATGCATATCGTGTGGTTTTGCAGAAAACTGCGTCCGCGTCTACCAAAAGATGCATGTGCATGCTTAAAACGTGTTTTGGCACAAATCCATGTGCGGGTGCTAAAAAGAGCAGCATCGGCATGCTTTTCACGTCGTTTGGTAGAAATCCACGTGCGCGTTCTGCCAAAAGCACCATTTGCATGCATATCGTGTGGTTTTGCAGAAAACTGCGTCCGCGTCTACCAAAAGATGCATGTGCATGCTTAAAACGCGTTTTGGCACAAATCCATGTGCGGGTGCTAAAAAGAGCAGCATCGGCATGCTTTTCACGTCGTTTGGTAGAAATCCACGTGCGCGTTCTGCCAAAAGCACCATTTGCATGCATATCGTGTGGTTTTGCAGAAAACTGCGTCCGCGTCTACCAAAAGATGCATGTGCATGCTTAAAACGCGTTTTGGCACAAATCCATGTGCGGGTGCTAAAAAGAGCAGCATCGGCATGCTTTTCACGTCGTTTGGTAGAAATCCACGCGCGCGTTCTGCCAAAAGCACCATTTGCATGCATATCGTGTGGTTTTGCAGAAAACTGCGTCCGCGTCTACCAAAAGATGCATGTGCATGCTTAAAACGTGTTTTGGCACAAATCCATGTGCGGGTGCTAAAAAGAGCAGCATCGGCATGCTTTTCACGTCGTTTGGTAGAAATCCACGTGCGCGTTCTGCCAAAAGCACCATTTGCATGCATATCGTGTGGTTTTGCAGAAAACTGCGTCCGCGTCTACCAAAAGATGCATGTGCATGCTTAAAACGTGTTTTGGCACAAATCCATGTGCGGGTGCTAAAAAGAGCAGCATCGGCATGCTTTTCACGTCGTTTGGTAGAAATCCACGTGCGCGTTCTGCCAAAAGCACCATTTGCATGCATATCGTGTGGTTTTGCAGAAAACTGCGTCCGCGTCTACCAAAAGATGCATGTGCATGCTTAAAACGCGTTTTGGCACAAATCCATGTGCGGGTGCTAAAAAGAGCAGCATCGGCATGCTTTTCACGTCGTTTGGTAGAAATCCACGTGCGTGTTCTGCCAAAACCACCATTTGCATGCATATCGTGTGGTTTTGCAGAAAACTGCGTCCGCGTCTACCAAAAGATGCATGTGCATGCTTAAAACGCGTTTTGGCACAAATCCATGTGCGGGTGCTAAAAAGAGCAGCATCGGCATGCTTTTCACGTCGTTTGGTAGAAATCCACGCACGCGTTCTGCCAAAAGCACCATTTGCATGCATATCGTGTGGTTTTGCAGAAAACTGCGTCCGCGTCTACCAAAAGATGCATGTGCATGCTTAAAACGCGATTTGGCACAAATCCATGTGCGGGTGCTAAAAAGAGCAGCATCGGCATGCTTTTCACGTCGTTTCGTAGAAATCCACGCGCGCGTTCTGCCAAAAGCACCGTTTGCATACATATCGTGTGGTTTTGCAGAAAACTGCGTCCGCGTCTACCAAAAGATGCATGTGCATGCTTAAAACGCGTTTTGGCACAAATCCATGTGCGGGTGCTAAAAAGAGCAGCATCGGCATGCTTTTCACGTCGTTTGGTAGAAATCCTCGCGCGCGTTCTGCCAAAAGCACCATTTGCATGCATATCGTGTGGTTTTGCAGAAAACTGCGTCCGCGTCTACCAAAAGATGCATGTGCATGCTTAAAACGCGTTTTGGCACAAATCCATGTGCGGGTGCTAAAAAGAGCAGCATTGGCATGCTTTTCACGTCGTTTGGTAGAAATCCACGCACGCGTTCTGCCAAAAGCACCATTTCCATGCATATCGTGTGGTTTTGCAGAAAACTGCGTCCGCGTCTACCAAAAGATGCATGTGCATGCTTAAAACGCGTTTTGCCACAAATCCATGTGCGGGTGCTAAAAAGGGCAGCATCGGCATGCTTTTCACGTCGTTTGGTAGAAATCCACGCGCGCGTTCTGCCGAAAGCACCATTTGCGTGCATATCGTGTGGTTTTGCAGAAAACTGCGTCCGCGTCTACCAAAAGATGCATGTGCATGCTTAAAACGCGTTTTGGCACAAATCCATGTGCGGGTGCTAAAAAGAGCAGCATCGGCATGCTTTTCACGTCGTTTGGTAGAAATCCTCGCGCGCGTTCTGCCAAAAGCACCATTTGCATGCATATCGTGTGGTTTTGCAGAAAACTGCGTCCGCGTCTACCAAAAGATGCATGTGCATGCTCAAAACGCGTTTTGGCACAAATCCATGTGCGGGTGCTAAAAAGAGCAGCATCGGCATGCTTTTCACGTCGTTTGGTAGAAATCCACGTGCGCGTTCTGCCAAAAGCACCATTTCCATGCATATCGTGTGGTTTTGCAGAAAACTGCGTCCGCGTCTACCAAAAGATGCATGTGCATGCTTAAAACGCGTTTTGCCACAAATCCATGTGCGGGTGCTAAAAAGGGCAGCATCGGCATGCTTTTCACGTCGTTTGGTAGAAATCCACGCGCGCGTTCTGCCGAAAGCACCATTTGCGTGCATATCGTGTGGTTTTGCAGAAAACTGCGTCCGCGTCTACCAAAAGATGCATGTGCATGCTTAAAACGCGTTTTGGCACAAATCCATGTGCGGGTGCTAAAAAGAGCAGCATCGGCATGCTTTTCACGTCGTTTGGTAGAAATCCACGCGCGCGTTCTGCCAAAAGCACCATTTGCATGCATATCGTGTGGTTTTGCAGAAAACTGCGTCCGCGTCTACCAAAAGATGCATGTGCATGCTTAAAACGTGTTTTGGCACAAATCCATGTGCGGGTGCTAAAAAGAGCAGCATCGGCATGCTTTTCACGTCGTTTGGTAGAAATCCACGTGCGCGTTCTGCCAAAAGCACCATTTGCATGCATATCGTGTGGTTTTGCAGAAAACTGCGTCCGCGTCTACCAAAAGATGCATGTGCATGCTTAAAACGCGTTTTGGCACAAATCCATGTGCGGGTGCTAAAAAGAGCAGCATCGGCATGCTTTTCACGTCGTTTGGTAGAAATCCACGTGCGCGTTCTGCCAAAAGCACCATTTGCATGCATATCGTGTGGTTTTGCAGAAAACTGCGTCCGCGTCTACCAAAAGATGCATGTGCATGCTTAAAACGCGTTTTGGCACAAATCCATGTGCGGGTGCTAAAAAGAGCAGCATCGGCATGCTTTTCACGTCGTTTGGTAGAAATCCACGCGCGCGTTCTGCCAAAAGCACCATTTGCATGCATATCGTGTGGTTTTGCAGAAAACTGCGTCCGCGTCTACCAAAAGATGCATGTGCATGCTTAAAACGTGTTTTGGCACAAATCCATGTGCGGGTGCTAAAAAGAGCAGCATCGGCATGCTTTTCACGTCGTTTGGTAGAAATCCACGTGCGCGTTCTGCCAAAAGCACCATTTGCATGCATATCGTGTGGTTTTGCAGAAAACTGCGTCCGCGTCTACCAAAAGATGCATGTGCATGCTTAAAACGTGTTTTGGCACAAATCCATGTGCGGGTGCTAAAAAGAGCAGCATCGGCATGCTTTTCACGTCGTTTGGTAGAAATCCACGTGCGCGTTCTGCCAAAAGCACCATTTGCATGCATATCGTGTGGTTTTGCAGAAAACTGCGTCCGCGTCTACCAAAAGATGCATGTGCATGCTTAAAACGCGTTTTGGCACAAATCCATGTGCGGGTGCTAAAAAGAGCAGCATCGGCATGCTTTTCACGTCGTTTGGTAGAAATCCACGTGCGTGTTCTGCCAAAACCACCATTTGCATGCATATCGTGTGGTTTTGCAGAAAACTGCGTCCGCGTCTACCAAAAGATGCATGTGCATGCTTAAAACGCGTTTTGGCACAAATCCATGTGCGGGTGCTAAAAAGAGCAGCATCGGCATGCTTTTCACGTCGTTTGGTAGAAATCCACGCACGCGTTCTGCCAAAAGCACCATTTGCATGCATATCGTGTGGTTTTGCAGAAAACTGCGTCCGCGTCTACCAAAAGATGCATGTGCATGCTTAAAACGCCATTTGGCACAAATCCATGTGCGGGTGCTAAAAAGAGCAGCATCGGCATGCTTTTCACGTCGTTTCGTAGAAATCCACGCGCGCGTTCTGCCAAAAGCACCGTTTGCATACATATCGTGTGGTTTTGCAGAAAACTGCGTCCGCGTCTACCAAAAGATGCATGTGCATGCTTAAAACGCGTTTTGGCACAAATCCATGTGCGGGTGCTAAAAAGAGCAGCATCGGCATGCTTTTCACGTCGTTTGGTAGAAATCCTCGCGCGCGTTCTGCCAAAAGCACCATTTGCATGCATATCGTGTGGTTTTGCAGAAAACTGCGTCCGCGTCTACCAAAAGATGCATGTGCATGCTTAAAACGCGTTTTGGCACAAATCCATGTGCGGGTGCTAAAAAGAGCAGCATTGGCATGCTTTTCACGTCGTTTGGTAGAAATCCACGCACGCGTTCTGCCAAAAGCACCATTTGCATGCATATCGTGTGGTTTTGCAGAAAACTGCGTCCGCGTCTACCAAAAGATGCATGTGCATGCTTAAAACGCGATTTGGCACAAATCCATGTGCTGGTGCTAAAAAGAGCAGCATCGGCATGCTTTTCACGTCGTTTGGTAGAAATCCACGCGCGCGTTCTGCCAAAAGCACCGTTTGCATGCATATCGTGTGGTTTTGCAGAAAACTGCGTCCGCGTCTACCAAAAGATGCATGTGCATGCTTAGAACGCGTTTTGGCACAAATCCATGTGCGGGTGCTAAAAAGAGCAGCATCGGCATGCTTTTCACGTCGTTTGGTAGAAATCCACGCACGCGTTCTACCAAAAGCACCATTTGCATGCATATCGTGTGGTTTTGCAGAAAACTGCGCCGCGTCTACCAAAAGATGCATGTGCATGCTTAAAACGCGTTTTGGCACAAATCCATGTGCGGGTGCTAAAAAGAGCGGCATCGGCATGCTTTTCACATCGTTTGGTAGAAATCCACTTGCGCGTTCTGCCAAAAGCACCATTTGCATGCATATCGTGTGGTTTTGCAGAAAACTGCGTCCGCGTCTACCAAAAGATCCATGTGCATGCTTAAAACGCGTTTTGGCACAAATCCATGTGCGGGTGCTAAAAAGAGCAGCATCGGCATGCTTTTCACGTCGTTTGGTAGAAATCCACGCGCGCGTTCTGCCAAAAGCACCATTTGCATGCATATCGTGTGGTTTTGCAGAAAACTGCGTCCGCGTCTACCAAAAGATGCATGTGCATGCTTAAAACGCCTTTTGGCACAAATCCATGTGCGGGTGCTAAAAAGAGCAGCATCGGCATGCTTTTCATGTCGTTTGGTAGAAATCCACTTGCGCGTTCTTGCCAAAAGCACCATTTGCATGCATATCGTGTGGTTTTGCAGAAAACTGCGTCCGCGTCTACGAAAAGATGCATGTGCATGCTTAAAACGCCTTTTGGCACAAATCCATGTGCGGGTGCTAAAAAGAGCAGCATCGGCATGCTTTTCACGTCGTTTGGTAGAAATCCACGCGCGCGTTCTGCCAAAAGCACCATTTGCATGCATATCGCGTGGTTTTGCAGAAAACTGCGTCCGCGTCTACCAAAAGATGCATGTGCATGCTTAAAACGCGTTTTGGCACAAATCCATGTGCGGGTGCTAAAAATAGCAGCATCGGCATGCTTTTCACGTCGTTTGATAGAAATCCACGCGCGCGTTCTTGTCAAAAGCACCATTTGCATGCATATCGTGTGGTTTTGCAGAAAACTGCATCCTCGTCTACCAAAAGCTGCATGTGCATGCTTAAAACGCGTTTTGGCACAAATCCATGTGCGGGTGCTAAAAAGAGCAGCATCGGCATGCTTTTCACGTCGTTTGGTAGAAATCCACGCGCGCGTTCTTGCCAAAAGCACCATTTGCATGCATATCGTGTGGTTTTGCAGAAAACTGCGTCCGCGTCTACCAAAAGATGCATGTGCATACTTAAAACGCGTTTTGGCACAAATCCATGTGCGGGTGCTAAAAAGAGCAGCATCGGCATGCTTTTCACGTCGTTTGGTAGAAATCCACGCGCGCGTTCTGCCAAAAGCACCATTTGCACGCATATCGTGTGGTTTTGCAGAAAACTGCGTCCGCGTCTACCAAAAGATGCATGTGCATGCTTAAAACGCGTTTTGGCACAAATCCATGTGCGGGTGCTAAAAAGAGCAGCATCGGCGTGCTTTTCACGTCGTTTGGTAGAAATCCACGCGCGCGTTCTGCCAAAAGCACCATTTGCATGCATATCGTGTGGTTTTGCAGAAAACTGCGTCCGCGTCTACCAAAAGATGCATGTGCATGCTTAAAACGCGTTTTGGCACAAATCAATGTGCGGGCGCTAAAAAGAGCAGCATCGGCATGCTTTTCACGTCGTTTGGTTGAAATCCACGCACGCGTTCTACCAAAAGCACCATTTGCACGCATATCGTGTGGTTTTGCAGAAAACTGCGTCCGCGTCTACCAAAAGATGCATGTGCATGCTTAAAACGCGTTTTGGCACAAATCCATGTGCGGGTGCTAAAAAGAGCAGCATCGGCATGCTTTTCACGTCGTTTGGTAGAAATCCACGCGCGCGTTCTGCCAAAAGCACCATTTGCATGCATATCGTGTGGTTTTGCAGAAAACTGCGTCCGCGTCTACCAAAAGATGCATGTGCATGCTTAAAACGCGTTTTGGCACAAATCCACGTGCGGGTGCTAAAAAGAGCAGCATCGGCATGCTTTTCACGTCGTTTGGTAGAAATCCACGCACGCGTTCTACCAAAAGCACCATTTGCATGCATATCGTGTGGTTTTGCAGAAAACTGCGCCGCGTCTACCAAAAGATGCATGTGCATGCTTAAAACGCGTTTTGGCACAAATCCATGTGCGGGTGCTAAAAAGAGCGGCATCGGCATGCTTTTCACGTCGTTTGGTAGAAATCCACTTGCGCGTTCTGCCAAAAGCACCATTTGCATGCATATCGTGTGGTTTTGCAGAAAACTGCGTCCGCGTCTACCAAAAGATGCATGTGCATGCTTAAAACGCGTTTTGGCACAAATACATGTGCGGGTGCTAAAAAGAGCAGCATCGGCATGCTTTTCACGTCGTTTGGTAGAAATCCACGCGCGCGTTCTGCCAAAAGCACCATTTGCATGCATATCGTGTGGTTTTGCAGAAAACTGCGTCCGCGTCTACCAAAAGATGCATGTGCATGCTTAAAACGCCTTTTGGCACAAATCCATGTGCGGGTGCTAAAAAGAGCAGCATCGGCATGCTTTTCATGTCGTTTGGTAGAAATCCACGCGCGCGTTCTTGCCAAAAGCACCATTTGCATGCATATCGTGTGGTTTTGCAGAAAACTGCGTCCGCGTCTACGAAAAGATGCATGTGCATGCTTAAAACGCCTTTTGGCACAAATCCCTGTGCGGGCGCTAAAAAGAGCAGCATCGGCATGCTTTTCACGTCGTTTGGTTGAAATCTACGCACGCGTTCTGCCAAAAGCACCATTTGCATGCATATCGTGTGGTTTTGCAGAAAACTGCGCCGCGTCTACCAAAAGATGCATGTGCATGCTTAAAACGCGTTTTAGCACAAATCCATGTGCGGGTGCTAAAAAGAGCGGCATCGGCATGCTTTTCACGTCGTTTGGTAGAAATCCACTTGCGCGTTCTGCCAAAAGCACCATTTGCATGCATATCGTGTGGTTTTGCAGAAAACTGCGTCCGCGTCTACCAAAAGATGCATGTGCATGCTTAAAACGTGTTTTGGCACAAATCCATGTGCGGGTGCTAAAAAGAGCAGCATCGGCATGCTTTTCACGTCGTTTGGTAGAAATCCACGCGCGCGTTCTGCCAAAAGCACCATTTGCATGCATATCGTGTGGTTTTGCAGAAAACTGCGTCCGCGTCTACCAAAAGATGCATGTGCATGCTTAAAACGCCTTTTGGCACAAATTCATGTGCGGGTGCTAAAAAGAGCAGCATCGGAATGCTTTTCATGTCGTTTGGTAGAAATCCACGCGCGTTCTTGCCAAAAGCACCATTTGCATGCATATCGTGTGGTTTTGCAGGAAACTGCGTCCGCGTCTACCAAAAGATGCATGTGCATGCTTAAAACGCGTTTTGACACAAATCCATGTGCGGGTGCTAAAAATAGCAGCATCGGCATGCTTTTCACGTCGTTTGATAGAAATCCACGCGCGCGTTCTTGTCAAAAGCACCATTTGCATGCATATCGTGTGGTTTTGCAGAAAACTGCATCCTCGTCTGCCAAAAGCTGCATGTGCATGCTTAAAACGCGTTTGGGCACAAATCCATGTGCGGGTGCTAAAAAGAGCAGCATCGGCATGCTTTTCACGTCGTTTGGTAGAAATCCACGCGCGCGTTCTGCCAAAAGCACCATTTGCACGCATATCGTGTGGTTTTGCAGAAAACTGCGTCCGCGTCCACCAAAAGATGCATGTGCATGCTTAAAACGCGTTTTGGCACAAATCCATGTGCGGGTGCTAAAAAGAGCAGCATCGGCATGCTTTTCACGTCGTTTGGTAGAAATCCACGCGCGCGTTCTGCCAAAAGCACCATTTGCATGCATATCGTGTGGTTTTGCAGAAAACTGCGTCCGCGTCTACCAAAAGATGCATGTGCATGCTTAAAACGCCTTTTGGCACAAATCAATGTGCGGGCGCTAAAAAGAGCAGCATCGGCATGCTTTTCACGTCGTTTGGTTGAAATCCACGCACGCGTTCTACCAAAAGCACCATTTGCACGCATATCGTGTGGTTTTGCAGAAAACTGCGTCCGCGTCTACCAAAAGATGCATGTGCATGCTTAAAACGCGTTTTGGCACAAATCCATGTGCGGGTGCTAAAAAGAGCAGCATCGGCATGCTTTTCACGTCGTTTGGTAGAAATCCACGCGCGCGTTCTGCCAAAAGCACCATTTGCATGCATATCGTGTGGTTTTGCAGAAAACTGCGTCCGCGTCTACCAAAAGATGCATGTGCATGCTTAAAACGCGTTTTGGCACAAATCAATGTGCGGGCGCTAAAAAGAGCAGCATCGGCATGCTTTTCACGTCGTTTGGTTGAAATCCACGCACGCGTTCTACCAAAAGCACCATTTGCACGCATATCGTGTGGTTTTGCAGAAAACTGCGTCCGCGTCTACCAAAAGATGCATGTGCATGCTTAAAACGCGTTTTGGCACAAATCCATGTGCGGGTGCTAAAAAGAGCAGCATCGGCATGCTTTTCACGTCGTTTGGTAGAAATCCACGCGCGCGTTCTGCCAAAAGCACCATTTGCATGCATATCGTGTGGTTTTGCAGAAAACTGCGTCCGCGTCTACCAAAAGATGCATGTGCATGCTTAAAACGCGTTTTGGCACAAATCCACGTGCGGGTGCTAAAAAGAGCAGCATCGGCATGCTTTTCACGTCGTTTGGTAGAAATCCACGCACGCGTTCTACCAAAAGCACCATTTGCATGCATATCGTGTGGTTTTGCAGAAAACTGCGCCGCGTCTACCAAAAGATGCATGTGCATGCTTAAAACGCGTTTTGGCACAAATCCATGTGCGGGTGCTAAAAAGAGCGGCATCGGCATGCTTTTCACGTCGTTTGGTAGAAATCCACTTGCGCGTTCTGCCAAAAGCACCATTTGCATGCATATCGTGTGGTTTTGCAGAAAACTGCGTCCGCGTCTACCAAAAGATGCATGTGCATGCTTAAAACGCGTTTTGGCACAAATACATGTGCGGGTGCTAAAAAGAGCAGCATCGGCATGCTTTTCACGTCGTTTGGTAGAAATCCACGCGCGCGTTCTGCCAAAAGCACCATTTGCATGCATATCGTGTGGTTTTGCAGAAAACTGCGTCCGCGTCTACCAAAAGATGCATGTGCATGCTTAAAACGCCTTTTGGCACAAATCCATGTGCGGGTGCTAAAAAGAGCAGCATCGGCATGCTTTTCATGTCGTTTGGTAGAAATCCACGCGCGCGTTCTTGCCAAAAGCACCATTTGCATGCATATCGTGTGGTTTTGCAGAAAACTGCGTCCGCGTCTACGAAAAGATGCATGTGCATGCTTAAAACGCCTTTTGGCACAAATCCCTGTGCGGGCGCTAAAAAGAGCAGCATCGGCATGCTTTTCACGTCGTTTGGTTGAAATCTACGCACGCGTTCTGCCAAAAGCACCATTTGCATGCATATCGTGTGGTTTTGCAGAAAACTGCGCCGCGTCTACCAAAAGATGCATGTGCATGCTTAAAACGCGTTTTAGCACAAATCCATGTGCGGGTGCTAAAAAGAGCGGCATCGGCATGCTTTTCACGTCGTTTGGTAGAAATCCACTTGCGCGTTCTGCCAAAAGCACCATTTGCATGCATATCGTGTGGTTTTGCAGAAAACTGCGTCCGCGTCTACCAAAAGATGCATGTGCATGCTTAAAACGTGTTTTGGCACAAATCCATGTGCGGGTGCTAAAAAGAGCAGCATCGGCATGCTTTTCACGTCGTTTGGTAGAAATCCACGCGCGCGTTCTGCCAAAAGCACCATTTGCATGCATATCGTGTGGTTTTGCAGAAAACTGCGTCCGCGTCTACCAAAAGAT
Source organism: Dermacentor variabilis (assembly GCF_050947875.1). Taxonomy (NCBI): domain Eukaryota; kingdom Metazoa; phylum Arthropoda; class Arachnida; order Ixodida; family Ixodidae; genus Dermacentor; species Dermacentor variabilis. The sequence goes on from NW_027460821.1 coordinate 50,287, forward strand.
GCATGTGCATGCTTAAAACGCCTTTTGGCACAAATTCATGTGCGGGTGCTAAAAAGAGCAGCATCGGAATGCTTTTCATGTCGTTTGGTAGAAATCCACGCGCGTTCTTGCCAAAAGCACCATTTGCATGCATATCGTGTGGTGTTGCAGGAAACTGCGTCCGCGTCTACCAAAAGATGCATGTGCATGCTTAAAACGCGTTTTGGCACAAATCCATGTGCGGGTGCTAAAAATAGCAGCATCGGCATGCTTTTCACGTCGTTTGATAGAAATCCACGCGCGCGTTCTTGTCAAAAGCACCATTTGCATGCATATCGTGTGGTTTTGCAGAAAACTGCATCCTCGTCTGCCAAAAGCTGCATGTGCATGCTTAAAACGCGTTTTGGCACAAATCCATGTGCGGGTGCTAAAAAGAGCAGCATCGGCATGCTTTTCACGTCGTTTGGTAGAAATCCACGCGCGCGTTCTGCCAAAAGCACCATTTGCACGCATATCGTGTGGTTTTGCAGAAAACTGCGTCCGCGTCTACCAAAAGATGCATGTGCATGCTTAAAACGCGTTTTGGCACAAATCCATGTGCGGGTGCTAAAAAGAGCAGCATCGGCATGCTTTTCACGTCGTTTGGTAGAAATCCACGCGCGCGTTCTGCCAAAAGCACCATTTGCATGCATATCGTGTGGTTTTGCAGAAAACTGCGTCCGCGTCTACCAAAAGATGCATGTGCATGCTTAAAACGCCTTTTGGCACAAATCAATGTGCGGGCGCTAAAAAGAGCAGCATCGGCATGCTTTTCACGTCGTTTGGTTGAAATCCACGCACGCGTTCTACCAAAAGCACCATTTGCACGCATATCGTGTGGTTTTGCAGAAAACTGCGTCCGCGTCTACCAAAAGATGCATGTGCATGCTTAAAACGCGTTTTGGCACAAATCCATGTGCGGGTGCTAAAAAGAGCAGCATCGGCATGCTTTTCACGTCGTTTGGTAGAAATCCACGCGCGCGTTCTGCCAAAAGCACCATTTGCATGCATATCGTGTGGTTTTGCAGAAAACTGCGTCCGCGTCTACCAAAAGATGCATGTGCATGCTTAAAACGCGTTTTGGCACAAATCCACGTGCGGGTGCTAAAAAGAGCAGCATCGGCATGCTTTTCACGTCGTTTGGTAGAAATCCACGCACGCGTTCTACCAAAAGCACCATTTGCATGCATATCGTGTGGTTTTGCAGAAAACTGCGCCGCGTCTACCAAAAGATGCATGTGCATGCTTAAAACGCGTTTTGGCACAAATCCATGTGCGGGTGCTAAAAAGAGCGGCATCGGCATGCTTTTCACGTCGTTTGGTAGAAATCCACTTGCGCGTTCTGCCAAAAGCACCATTTGCATGCATATCGTGTGGTTTTGCAGAAAACTGCGTCCGCGTCTACCAAAAGATGCATGTGCATGCTTAAAACGCGTTTTGGCACAAATACATGTGCGGGTGCTAAAAAGAGCAGCATCGGCATGCTTTTCACGTCGTTTGGTAGAAATCCACGCGCGCGTTCTGCCAAAAGCACCATTTGCATGCATATCGTGTGGTTTTGCAGAAAACTGCGTCCGCGTCTACCAAAAGATGCATGTGCATGCTTAAAACGCCTTTTGGCACAAATCCATGTGCGGGTGCTAAAAAGAGCAGCATCGGCATGCTTTTCATGTCGTTTGGTAGAAATCCACGCGCGCGTTCTTGCCAAAAGCACCATTTGCATGCATATCGTGTGGTTTTGCAGAAAACTGCGTCCGCGTCTACGAAAAGATGCATGTGCATGCTTAAAACGCCTTTTGGCACAAATCCCTGTGCGGGCGCTAAAAAGAGCAGCATCGGCATGCTTTTCACGTCGTTTGGTTGAAATCTACGCACGCGTTCTGCCAAAAGCACCATTTGCATGCATATCGTGTGGTTTTGCAGAAAACTGCGTCCGCGTCTACCAAAAGATGCATGTGCATGCTTAGAACGCGTTTTGGCACAAATCCATGTGCGGGTGCTAAAAAGAGCAGCATCGGCATGCTTTTCATGTCGTTTGGTAGAAATCCACGCACGCGTTCTACCAAAAGCACCATTTGCATGCATATCGTGTGGTTTTGCAGAAAACTGCGCCGCGTCTACCAAAAGATGCATGTGCATGCTTAAAACGCGTTTTGGCACAAATCCATGTGCGGGTGCTAAAAAGAGCGGCATCGGCATGCTTTTCACGTCGTTTGGTAGAAATCCACTTGCGCGTTCTTCCAAAAGCACCATTTGCATGCATATCGTGTGGTTTTGCAGAAAACTGCGTCCGCGTCTACCAAAAGATGCATGTGCATGCTTAAAACGCGTTTTGGCACAAATCCATGTGCGGGTGCTAAAAAGAGCAGCATCGGCATGCTTTTCACGTCGTTTGGTAGAAATCCACGCGCGCGTTCTGCCAAAAGCACCATTTGCATGCATATCGTGTGGTTTTGCAGAAAACTGCGTCCGCGTCTACCAAAAGATGCATGTGCATGCTTAAAACGCCTTTTGGCACAAATCCATGTGCGGGTGCTAAAAAGAGCAGCATCGGCATGCTTTTCATGTCGTTTGGTAGAAATCCACGCGCGCGTTCTTGCCAAAAGCACCATTTGCATGCATATCGTGTGGTTTTGCAGAAAACTGCGTCCGCGTCTACGAAAAGATGCATATGCATGCTTAAAACGCCTTTTGGCACAAATCCATGTGCGGGTGCTAAAAAGAGCAGCATCGGCATGCTTTTCACGTCGTTTGGTAGAAATCCACGCACGCGTTCTGCCAAAAGCACCATTTGCATGCATATCGCGTGGTTTTGCAGAAAACTGCGTCCGCGTCTACCAAAAGATGCATGTGCATGCTTAAAACGCGTTTTGGCACAAATCCATGTGCGGGTGCTAAAAATAGCAGCATCGGCATGCTTTTCACGTCGTTTGATAGAAATCCACGCGCGCGTTCTTGTCAAAAGCACCATTTGCATGCATATCGTGTGGTTTTGCAGAAAACTGCATCCTCGTCTACCAAAAGCTGCATGTGCATGCTTAAAACGCGTTTTGGCACAAATCCATGTGCGGGTGCTAAAAAGAGCAGCATCGGCATGCTTTTCACGTCGTTTGGTTGAAATCCACGCACGCGTTCTACCAAAAGCACCATTTGCACGCATATCGTGTGGTTTTGCAGAAAACTGCGTCCGCGTCTACCAAAAGATGCATGTGCATGCTTAAAACGCGTTTTGGCACAAATCGATGTGCGGGTGCTAAAAAGAGCAGCATCGGCATGCTTTTCACGTCGTTTGGTAGAAATCCACGCGCGCGTTCTGCCAAAAGCACCATTTGCATGCATATCGTGTGGTTTTGCAGAAAACTGCGTCCGCGTCTACCAAAAGATGCATGTGCATGCTTAAAACGCGTTTTGGCACAAATCCACGTGCGGGTGCTAAAAAGAGCAGCATCGGCATGCTTTTCACGTCGTTTGGTAGAAATCCACGCACGCGTTCTACCAAAAGCACCATTTGCATGCATATCGTGTGGTTTTGCAGAAAACTGCGCCGCGTCTACCAAAAGATGCATGTGCATGCTTAAAACGCGTTTTGGCACAAATCCATGTGCGGGTGCTAAAAAGAGCGGCATCGGCATGCTTTTCACGTCGTTTGGTATAAATCCACTTGCGCGTTCTGCCAAAAGCACCATTTGCATGCATATCGTGTGGTTTTGCAGAAAACTGCGTCCGCGTCTACCAAAAGATGCATGTGCATGCTTAAAACGCGTTTTGGCACAAATACATGTGCGGGTGCTAAAAAGAGCAGCATCGGCATCCTTTTCACGTCGTTTGGTAGAAATCCACGCGCGCGTTCTGCCAAAAGCACCATTTGCATGCATATCGTGTGGTTTTGCAGAAAACTGCGTCCGCGTCTACCAAAAGATGCATGTGCATGCTTAAAACGCCTTTTGGCACAAATCCATGTGCGGGTGCTAAAAAGAGCAGCATCGGCATGCTTTTCATGTCGTTTGGTAGAAATCCACGCGCGCGTTCTTGCCAAAAGCACCATTTGCATGCATATCGTGTGGTTTTGCAGAAAACTGCGTCCGCGTCTACGAAAAGATGCATGTGCATGCTTAAAACGCCTTTTGGCACAAATCCCTGTGCGGGCGCTAAAAAGAGCAGCATCGGCATGCTTTTCACGTCGTTTGGTTGAAATCTACGCACGCGTTCTGCCAAAAGCACCATTTGCATGCATATCGTGTGGTTTTGCAGAAAACTGCGTCCGCGTCTACCAAAAGATGCATGTGCATGCTCAGAACGCGTTTTGGCACAAATCCATGTGCGGGTGCTAAAAAGAGCAGCATCGGCATGCTTTTCACGTCGTTTGGTAGAAATCCACGCACGCGTTCTACCAAAAGCACCATTTGCATGCATATCGTGTGGTTTTGCAGAAAACTGCGCCGCGTCTACCAAAAGATGCATGTGCATGCTTAAAACGCGTTTTGGCACAAATCCATGTGCGGGTGCTAAAAAGAGCGGCATCGGCATGCTTTTCACGTCGTTTGGTAGAAATCCACTTGCGCGTTCTGCCAAAAGCACCATTTGCATGCATATCGTGTGGTTTTGCAGAAAACTGCGTCCGCGTCTACCAAAAGATGCATGTGCATGCTTAAAACGCGTTTTGGCACAAATCCATGTGCGGGTGCTAAAGAGAGCAGCATCGGCATGCTTTTCACGTCGTTTGGTAGAAATCCACGCGCGCGTTCTGCCAAAAGCACCATTTGCATGCATATCGTGTGGTTTTGCAGAAAACTGCGTCCGCGTCTACCAAAAGATGCATGTGCATGCTTAAAACGCCTTTTGGCACAAATCCATGTGCGGGTGCTAAAAAGAGCAGCATCGGCATGCTTTTCATGTCGTTTGGTAGAAATCCACGCGCGCGTTCTTGCCAAAAGCACCATTTGCATGCATATCGTGTGGTTTTGCAGAAAACTGCGTCCGCGTCTACGAAAAGATGCATGTGCATGCTTAAAACGCCTTTTGGCACAAATCCCTGTGCGGGTGCTCAAAAGAGCAGCATCGGCATGCTTTTCACGTCGTTTGGTAGAAATCCACGTGCGCGTTCTGCCAAAAGCACCATTTGCATGCATATCGTGTGGTTTTGCAGAAAACTGCATCCTCGTCAACCAAAGATGCATGTGCATGCTTAAAACGCGTTTTGGCACAAATCCATGTGCGGGTGCTAAAAAGAGCAGCATCGGCATGCTTTTCACGTCGTTTGGTAGAAATCCACGAGCGCGTTCTTGTCAAATGCACCATTTGCATGCATATCGTGTGGTTTTGCAGAAAACTGCATCCTCGTCTGCCAAAAGCTGCATGTGCATGCTTAAAACGCGTTTTGGCACAAATCCATGTGCGGGTGCTAAAAAGAGCAGCATCGGCATGCTTTCCACGTCGTTTGGTAGAAATCCACGCGCGCGTTCTTGCCAAAAGCACCATTTGCATGCATATCGTGTGGTTTTGCAGAAAACTGCGTCCGCGTCTACCAAAAGATGCATGTGCATGCTTAAAACGCGTTTTGGCACAAATCCATGTGCGGGTGCTAAAAAGAGCAGCATCGGCATGCTTTTCACGTCGTTTGGTAGAAATCCACGCGCGCGTTCTGCCAAAAGCACCATTTGCACGCATATCGTGTGGTTTTGCAGAAAACTGCGTCCGCGTCTACCAAAAGATGCATGTGCATGCTTAAAACGCGTTTTGGCACAAATCCATGTGCGGGTGCTAAAAAGAGCAGCATCGGCATGCTTTTCACGTCGTTTGGTAGAAATCCACGCGCGCGTTCTGCCAAAAGCACCATTTGCATGCATATCGTGTGGTTTTGCAGAAAACTGCGTCCGCGTCTACCAAAAGATGCATGTGCATGCTTAAAACGCCTTTTGGCACAAATCCATGTGCGGGTGCTAAAAAGAGCAGCATCGGCATGCTTTTCACGTCGTTTGGTTGAAATCCACGCACGCTTTCTACCAAAAGCACCATTTGCACGCATATCGTGTGGTTTTGCAGAAAACTGCGTCCGCGTCAACCAAAAGATGCATGTGCATGCTTAAAACGCGTTTTGGCACAAATCCATGTGCGGGTGCTAAAAAGAGCAGCATCGGCATGCTTTTCACGTCGTTTGGTAGAAATCCACGGGCGCGTTCTGCCAAAAGCACCATTTGCATGCATATCGTGTGGTTTTGCAGAAAACTGCGTCCGCGTCTACCAAAAGATGCATGTGCATGCTTAGAACGCGTTTTGGCACAAATCCATGTGCGGGTGCTAAAAAGAGCAGCATCGGCATGCTTTTCACGTCGTTTGGTAGAAATCCACGCACGCGTTCTACCAAAAGCACCATTTGCATGCATATCGTGTGGTTTTGCAGAAAACTGCGCCGCGTCTACCAAAAGATGCATGTGCATGCTTAAAACGCGTTTTGGCACAAATCCATGTGCGGGTGCTAAAAAGAGCGGCATCGGCACGCTTTTCACGTCGTTTGGTAGAAATCCACTTGCGCGTTCTGCCAAAAGCACCATTTGCATGCATATCGTGTGGTTTTGCAGAAAACTGCGTCCGCGTCTACCAAAAGATGCATGTGCATGCTTAAAACGCGTTTTGGCACAAATCCATGTGCGGGTGCTAAAAAGAGCAGCATCGGCATGCTTTTCACTTCGTTTGGTAGAAATCCACGCGCGCGTTCTGCCAAAAGCACCATTTGCATGCATATCGTGTGGTTTTGCAGAAAACTGCGTCCGCGTCTACCAAAAGATGCATGTGCATGCTTAAAACGCCTTTTGGCACAAATCCATGTGCGGGTGCTAAAAAGAGCAGCATCGGCATGCTTTTCATGTCGTTTGGTAGAAATCCACGCGCGCGTTCTTGCCAAAAGCACCATTTGCATGCATATCGTGTGGTTTTGCAGAACACTGCGTCCGCGTCTACCAAAAGATGCATGTGCATGCTTAAAACGCGTCTTGGCACAAATCCATGTGCGGGTGCTAAAAAGAGCAGCATCGGCATGCTTTTCACGTCGTTTGGTTGAAATCCACGCACGCGTTCTACCAAAAGCACCATTTGCACGCATATCGTGTGGTTTTGCAGAAAACTGCGTCCGCGTCTACGAAAAGATGCATGTGCATGCTTAAAACGCGTTTTGGCACAAATCCATGTGCGGGTGCTAAAAAGAGCAGCATCGGCATGCTTTTCACGTCGTTTGGTAGAAATCCACGCGCGCGTTCTGCCAAAAGCACCATTTGCATGCATATCGTGTGGTTTTGCAGAAAACTGCGTCCGCGTCTACCAAAAGATGCATGTGCATGCTTAAAACGCGTTTTGGCACAAATCCACGTGCGGGTGCTAAAAAGAGCAGCATCGGCATGCTTTTCACGTCGTTTGGTAGAAATCCACGCACGCGTTCTACCAAAAGCACCATTTGCATGCATATGGTGTGGTTTTGCAGAAAACTGCGCCGCGTCTACCAAAAGATGCATGTGCATGCTTAAAACGCGTTTTGGCACAAATCCATGTGCGGGTGCTAAAAAGAGCGGCATCGGCATGCTTTTCACGTCGTTTGGTAGAAATCCACTTGCGCGTTCTGCCAAAAGCACCATTTGCATGCATATCGTGTGGTTTTGCAGAAAACTGCGTCCGCGTCTACCAAAAGATGCATGTGCATGCTTAAAACGCGTTTTGGCACAAATCCATGTGCGGGTGCTAAAAAGAGCAGCATCGGCATGCTTTTCACGTCGTTTGGTAGAAATCCACGCGCGCGTTCTTGCCAAAAGCACCATTTGCATGCATATCGTGTGGTTTTGCAGAAAACTGCGTCCGCGTCTACGAAAAGATGCATGTGCATGCTTAAAACGCCTTTTGGCACAAATCCCTGTGCGGGTGCTAAAAAGAGCAGCATCGGCATGCTTTTCACGTCGTTTGGTAGAAATCCACGTGCGCGTTCTGCCAAAAGCACCATTTGCATGCATATCGTGTGGTTTTGCAGAAAACTGCGTCCGCGTCTACCAAAAGATGCATGTGCATGCTTAAAACGCCTTTTGGCACAAATCCATGTGCGGGTGCTAAAAAGAGCAGCATCGGCATGCTTTTCATGTCGTTTGGTAGAAATCCACGCGCGCGTTCTTGCCAAAAGCACCATTTGCATGCATATCGTGTGGTTTTGCAGAAAACTGCGTCCGCGTCTACGAAAAGATGCATGTGCATGCTTAAAACGCCTTTTGGCACAAATCCCTGTGCGGGTGCTAAAAAGAGCAGCATCGGCATGCTTTTCACGTCGTTTGGTAGAAATCCACGTGCGCGTTCTGCCAAAAGCACCATTTGCATGCATATCGTGTGGTTTTGCAGAAAACTGCATCCTCGTCTACCAAAAGATGCATGTGCATGCTTAAAACGCGTTTTGGCACAAATCCATGTGCGGGTGCTAAAAAGAGCAGCATCGGCATGCTTTTCACGTCGTTTGGTAGAAATCCACGCGCGCGTTCTGCCAAAAGCACCATTTGCATGAATATCGCGTGGTTTTGCAGAAAACTGCGTCCGCGTCTACCAAAAGATGCATGTGCATGCTTAAAACGCGTTTTGGCACAAATCCATGTGCGGGTGCTAAAAATAGCAGCATCGGCATGCTTTTCACGTCGTTTGATAGAAATCCACGCGCGCGTTCTTGTCAAAAGCACCATTTGCATGTATATCGTGTGGTTTTGCAGAAAACTGCATCCTCGTCTACCAAAAGCTGCATGTGCATGCTTTAAAACGCGTTTTGGCACAAATCCATGTGCGGGTGCTAAAAAGAGCAGCATCGGCATGCTTTTCACGTCGTTTGGTAGAAATCCACGCGCGCGTTCTTGCCAAAAGCACCATTTGCATGCATATCGTGTGGTTTTGCAGAAAACTGCGTCCGCGTCTACCAAAAGATGCATGTGCATGCTTAAAACGCGTTTTGGCACAAATCCATGTGCGGGTGCTAAAAAGAGCAGCATCGGCATGCTTTTCACGTCGTTTGGTAGAAATCCACGCGCGCGTTCTGCCAAAAGCACGATTTGCACGCATATCGTGTGGTTTTGCAGAAAACTGCGTCCGCGTCTACCAAAAGATGCATGTGCATGCTTAAAACGCGTTTTTGGCACAAATCCATGTGCGGGTGCTAAAAAGAGCAGCATCGGCATGCTTTTCACGTCGTTTGGTAGAAATCCACGCGCGCGTTCTGCCAAAAGCACCATTTGCATGCATATCGTGTGGTTTTGCAGAAAACTGCGTCCGCGTCTACCAAAAGATGCATGTGCATGCTTAAAACGCGTTTTGGCACAAATCCATGTGCGGGTGCTAAAAAGAGCGGCATCGGCATGCTTTTCACGTCGTTTGGTAGAAATCCACTTGCGCGTTCTGCCAAAAGCACCATTTGCATGCATATCGTGTGGTTTTGCAGAAAACTGCGTCCGCGTCTACCAAAAGATGCATGTGCATGCTTAAAACGCGTTTTGGCACAAATACATGTGCGGGTGCTAAAAAGAGCAGCATCGGCATGCTTTTCACGTCGTTTGGTGGAAATCCACGCGCGCGTTCTGCCAAAAGCACCATTTGCATGCATATCGTGTGGTTTTGCAGAAAACTGCGTCCGCGTCTACCAAAAGATGCATGTGCATGCCTAAAACGCCTTTTGGCACAAATCCATGTGCGGGTGCTAAAAAGAGCAGCATCGGCATGCTTTTCATGTCGTTTGGTAGAAATCCACGCGCGCGTTCTTGCCAAAAGCACCATTTGCATGCATATCGTGTGGTTTTGCAGAACACTGCGTCCGCGTCTACCAAAAGATGCATGTGCATGCTTAAAACGCGTCTTGGCACAAATCCATGTGCGGGTGCTAAAAAGAGCAGCATCGGCATGCTTTCACGTCGTTTGGTTGAAATCCACGCACGCGTTCTACCAAAAGCACCATTTGCACGCATATCGTGTGGTTTTGCAGAAAACTGCGTCCGCGTCTACGAAAAGATGCATGTGCATGCTTAAAACGCGTTTTGGCACAAATCCATGTGCGGGTGCTAAAAAGAGCAGCATCGGCATGCTTTTCACGTCGTTTGGTAGAAATCCACGCGCGCGTTCTGCCAAAAGCACCATTTGCATGCATATCGTGTGGTTTTGCAGAAAACTGCGTCCGCGTCTACCAAAAGATGCATGTGCATGCTTAAAACGCGTTTTGGCACAAATCCACGTGCGGGTGCTAAAAAGAGCAGCATCGGCATGCTTTTCACGTCGTTTGGTAGAAATCCACGCGCGCGTTCTGCCAAAAGCACCATTTGCACGCATATCGTGTGGTTTTGCAGAAAACTGCGTCCGCGTCTACCAAAAGATGCATGTGCATGCTTAAAACGCGTTTTGGCACAAATCCATGTGCGGGTGCTAAAAAGAGCAGCATCGGCATGCTTTTCACGTCGTTTGGTAGAAATCCACGCGCGCGTTCTGCCAAAAGCACCATTTGCATGCATATCGTGTGGTTTTGCAGAAAACTGCGTCCGCGTCTACCAAAAGATGCATGTGCATGCTTAAAACGCCTTTTGGCACAAATCCATGTGCGGGTGCTAAAAAGAGCAGCATCGGCATGCTTTTCACGTCGTTTGGTTGAAATCCACGCACGCTTTCTACCAAAAGCACCATTTGCACGCATATCGTGTGGTTTTGCAGAAAACTGCGTCCGCGTCAACCAAAAGATGCATGTGCATGCTTAAAACGCGTTTTGGCACAAATCCATGTGCGGGTGCTAAAAAGAGCAGCATCGGCATGCTTTTCACGTCGTTTGGTAGAAATCCACGGGCGCGTTCTGCCAAAAGCACCATTTGCATGCATATCGTGTGGTTTTGCAGAAAACTGCGTCCGCGTCTACCAAAAGATGCATGTGCATGCTTAGAACGCGTTTTGGCACAAATCCATGTGCGGGTGCTAAAAAGAGCAGCATCGGCATGCTTTTCACGTCGTTTGGTAGAAATCCACGCACGCGTTCTACCAAAAGCACCATTTGCATGCATATCGTGTGGTTTTGCAGAAAACTGCGCCGCGTCTACCAAAAGATGCATGTGCATGCTTAAAACGCGTTTTGGCACAAATCCATGTGCGGGTGCTAAAAAGAGCGGCATCGGCACGCTTTTCACGTCGTTTGGTAGAAATCCACTTGCGCGTTCTGCCAAAAGCACCATTTGCATGCATATCGTGTGGTTTTGCAGAAAACTGCGTCCGCGTCTACCAAAAGATGCATGTGCATGCTTAAAACGCGTTTTGGCACAAATCCATGTGCGGGTGCTAAAAAGAGCAGCATCGGCATGCTTTTCACTTCGTTTGGTAGAAATCCACGCGCGCGTTCTGCCAAAAGCACCATTTGCATGCATATCGTGTGGTTTTGCAGAAAACTGCGTCCGCGTCTACCAAAAGATGCATGTGCATGCTTAAAACGCCTTTTGGCACAAATCCATGTGCGGGTGCTAAAAAGAGCAGCATCGGCATGCTTTTCATGTCGTTTGGTAGAAATCCACGCGCGCGTTCTTGCCAAAAGCACCATTTGCATGCATATCGTGTGGTTTTGCAGAACACTGCGTCCGCGTCTACCAAAAGATGCATGTGCATGCTTAAAACGCGTTTTGGCACAAATCCATGTGCGGGTGCTAAAAAGAGCAGCATCGGCATGCTTTTCACTTCGTTTGGTAGAAATCCACGCGCGCGTTCTGCCAAAAGCACCATTTGCATGCATATCGTGTGGTTTTGCAGAAAACTGCGTCCGCGTCTACCAAAAGATGCATGTGCATGCTTAAAACGCCTTTTGGCACAAATCCATGTGCGGGTGCTAAAAAGAGCAGCATCGGCATGCTTTTCATGTCGTTTGGTAGAAATCCACGCGCGCGTTCTTGCCAAAAGCACCATTTGCATGCATATCGTGTGGTTTTGCAGAACACTGCGTCCGCGTCTACCAAAAGATGCATGTGCATGCTTAAAACGCGTCTTGGCACAAATCCATGTGCGGGTGCTAAAAAGAGCAGCATCGGCATGCTTTTCACGTCGTTTGGTTGAAATCCACGCACGCGTTCTACCAAAAGCACCATTTGCACGCATATCGTGTGGTTTTGCAGAAAACTGCGTCCGCGTCTACGAAAAGATGCATGTGCATGCTTAAAACGCGTTTTGGCACAAATCCATGTGCGGGTGCTAAAAAGAGCAGCATCGGCATGCTTTTCACGTCGTTTGGTAGAAATCCACGCGCGCGTTCTGCCAAAAGCACCATTTGCATGCATATCGTGTGGTTTTGCAGAAAACTGCGTCCGCGTCTACCAAAAGATGCATGTGCATGCTTAAAACGCGTTTTGGCACAAATCCACGTGCGGGTGCTAAAAAGAGCAGCATCGGCATGCTTTTCACGTCGTTTGGTAGAAATCCACGGGCGCGTTCTGCCAAAAGCACCATTTGCATGCATATCGTGTGGTTTTGCAGAAAACTGCGTCCGCGTCTACCAAAAGATGCATGTGCATGCTTAGAACGCGTTTTGGCACAAATCCATGTGCGGGTGCTAAAAAGAGCAGCATCGGCATGCTTTTCACGTCGTTTGGTAGAAATCCACGCACGCGTTCTACCAAAAGCACCATTTGCATGCATATCGTGTGGTTTTGCAGAAAACTGCGCCGCGTCTACCAAAAGATGCATGTGCATGCTTAAAACGCGTTTTGGCACAAATCCATGTGCGGGTGCTAAAAAGAGCGGCATCGGCATGCTTTTCACGTCGTTTGGTAGAAATCCACTTGCGCGTTCTGCCAAAAGCACCATTTGCATGCATATCGTGTGGTTTTGCAGAAAACTGCGTCCGCGTCTACCAAAAGATGCATGTGCATGCTTAAAACGCGTTTTGGCACAAATCCATGTGCGGGTGCTAAAAAGAGCAGCATCGGCATGCTTTTCACGTCGTTTGGTAGAAATCCACGCGCGCGTTCTGCCAAAAGCACCATTTGCATGCATATCGCGTGGTTTTGCAGAAAACTGCGTCCGCGTCTACCAAAAGATGCATGTGCATGCTTAAAACGCGTTTTGGCACAAATCCATGTGCGGGTGCTAAAAATAGCAGCATCGGCATGCTTTTCACGTCGTTTGATAGAAATCCACGCGCGCGTTCTTGTCAAAAGCACCATTTGCATGTATATCGTGTGGTTTTGCAGAAAACTGCATCCTCGTCTACCAAAAGCTGCATGTGCATGCTTAAAACGCGTTTTGGCACAAATCCATGTGCGGGTGCTAAAAAGAGCAGCATCGGCATGCTTTTCACGTCGTTTGGTAGAAATCCACGCGCGCGTTCTTGCCAAAAGCACCATTTGCATGCATATCGTGTGGTTTTGCAGAAAACTGCGTCCGCGTCTACCAAAAGATGCATGTGCATGCTTAAAACGCGTTTTGGCACAAATCCATGTGCGGGTGCTAAAAAGAGCAGCATCGGCATGCTTTTCACGTCGTTTGGTAGAAATCCACGCGCGCGTTCTGCCAAAAGCACCATTTGCACGCATATCGTGTGGTTTTGCAGAAAACTGCGTCCGCGTCTACCAAAAGATGCATGTGCATGCTTAAAACGCGTTTTGGCACAAATCCATGTGCGGGTGCTAAAAAGAGCAGCATCGGCATGCTTTTCACGTCGTTTGGTAGAAATCCACGCGCGCGTTCTGCCAAAAGCACCATTTGCATGCATATCGTGTGGTTTTGCAGAAAACTGCGTCCGCGTCTACCAAAAGATGCATGTGCATGCTTAAAACGCGTTTTGGCACAAATCCATGTGCGGGTGCTAAAAAGAGCGGCATCGGCATGCTTTTCACGTCGTTTGGTAGAAATCCACTTGCGCGTTCTGCCAAAAGCACCATTTGCATGCATATCGTGTGGTTTTGCAGAAAACTGCGTCCGCGTCTACCAAAAGATGCATGTGCATGCTTAAAACGCGTTTTGGCACAAATCCATGTGCGGGTGCTAAAAAGAGCAGCATCGGCATGCTTTTCACGTCGTTTGGTGGAAATCCACGCGCGCGTTCTGCCAAAAGCACCATTTGCATGCATATCGTGTGGTTTTGCAGAAAACTGCGTCCGCGTCTACCAAAAGATGCATGTGCATGCCTAAAACGCCTTTTGGCACAAATCCATGTGCGGGTGCTAAAAAGAGCAGCATCGGCATGCTTTTCATGTCGTTTGGTAGAAATCCACGCGCGCGTTCTTGCCAAAAGCACCATTTGCATGCATATCGTGTGGTTTTGCAGAACACTGCGTCCGCGTCTACCAAAAGATGCATGTGCATGCTTAAAACGCGTCTTGGCACAAATCCATGTGCGGGTGCTAAAAAGAGCAGCATCGGCATGCTTTTCACGTCGTTTGGTTGAAATCCACGCACGCGTTCTACCAAAAGCACCATTTGCACGCATATCGTGTGGTTTTGCAGAAAACTGCGTCCGCGTCTACGAAAAGATGCATGTGCATGCTTAAAACGCGTTTTGGCACAAATCCATGAGCGCGTGCTAAAAAGAGCAGCATCGGCATGCTTTTCACGTCGTTTGGTAGAAATCCACGCGCGCGTTCTGCCAAAAGCACCATTTGCATGCATATCGTGTGGTTTTGCAGAAAACTGCGTCCGCGTCTACCAAAAGATGCATGTGCATGCTTAAAACGCGTTTTGGCACAAATCCACGTGCGGGTGCTAAAAAGAGCAGCATCGGCATGCTTTTCACGTCGTTTGGTAGAAATCCACGGGCGCGTTCTGCCAAAAGCACCATTTGCATGCATATCGTGTGGTTTTGCAGAAAACTGCGTCCGCGTCTACCAAAAGATGCATGTGCATGCTTAGAACGCGTTTTGGCACAAATCCATGTGCGGGTGCTAAAAAGAGCAGCATCGGCATGCTTTTCACGTCGTTTGGTAGAAATCCACGCACGCGTTCTACCAAAAGCACCATTTGCATGCATATCGTGTGGTTTTGCAGAAAACTGCGCCGCGTCTACCAAAAGATGCAAGTGCATGCTTAAAACGCGTTTTGGCACAAATCCATGTGCGTGTGCTAAAAAGAGCGGCATCGGCATGCTTTTCACGTCGTTTGGTAGAAATCCACTTGCGCGTTCTGCCAAAAGCACCATTTGCATGCATATCGTGTGGTTTTGCAGAAAACTGCGTCCGCGTCTACCAAAAGATGCATGTGCATGCTTAAAACGCGTTTTGGCACAAATCCATGTGCGGGTGCTAAAAAGAGCAGCATCGGCATGCTTTTCACGTCGTTTGGTAGAAATCCACGTGCGCGTTCTGCCAAAAGCACCATTTGCATGCATATCATGTGGTTTTGCAGAAAACTGCGTCCGCGTCTACCAAAAGATGCATGTGCATGCTTAAAACGCCTTTTGGCACAAATCCATGTGCGGGTGCTAAAAAGAGCAGCATCGGCATGCTTTTCATGTCGTTTGGTAGAAATCCACGCGCGCGTTCTTGCCAAAAGCACCATTTGCATGCATATCGTGTGGTTTTGCAGAAAACTGCGTCCGCGTCTACGAAAAGATGCATGTGCATGCTTAAAACGCGTTTTGGCACAAATCCATGTGCGGGTGCTAAAAATAGCAGCATCGGCATGCTTTTCACGTCGTTTGATAGAAATCCACGCGCGCGTTCTTGTCAAAAGCACCATTTGCATGTATATCGTGTGGTTTTGCAGAAAACTGCATCCTCGTCTACCAAAAGCTGCATGTGCATGCTTAAAACGCGTTTTGGCACAAATCCATGTGCGGGTGCTAAAAAGAGCAGCATCGGCATGCTTTTCACGTCGTTTGGTAGAAATCCACGCGCGCGTTCTTGCCAAAAGCACCATTTGCATGCATATCGTGTGGTTTTGCAGAAAACTGCGTCCGCGTCTACCAAAAGATGCATGTGCATGCTTAAAACGCGTTTTGGCACAAATCCATGTGCGGGTGCTAAAAAGAGCAGCATCGGCATGCTTTTCACGTCGTTTGGTAGAAATCCACGCGCGCGTTCTGCCAAAAGCACCATTTGCACACATATCGTGTGGTTTTGCAGAAAACTGCGTCCGCGTCTACCAAAAGATGCATGTGCATGCTTAAAACGCGTTTTGGCACAAATCCATGTGCGGGTGCTAAAAAGAGCAGCATCGGCATGCTTTTCACGTCGTTTGGTAGAAATCCACGCGCGCGTTCTGCCAAAAGCACCATTTGCATGCATATCGTGTGGTTTTGCAGAAAACTGCGTCCGCGTCTACCAAACGATGCATGTGCATGCTTAAAACGCCTTTTGGCACAAATCCATGTGCGGGTGCTAAAAAGAGCAGCATCGGCATGCTTTTCATGTCGTTTGGTAGAAATCCACGCGCGCGTTCTTGCCAAAAGCACCATTTGCATGCATATCGTGTGGTTTTGCAGAAAACTGCGTCCGCGTCTACGAAAAGATGCATGTGCATGCTTAAAACGCCTTTTGGCACAAATCCCTGTGCGGGTGCTAAAAAGAGCAGCATCGGCATGCTTTTCACGTCGTTTGGTAGAAATCCACGTGCGCGTTCTGCCAAAAGCACCATTTGCATGCATATCGTGTGGTTTTGCAGAAAACTGCATCCTCGTCTACCAAAAGATGCATGTGCATGCTTAAAACGCGTTTTGGCACAAATCCATGTGCGGGTGCTAAAAAGAGCAGCATCGGCATGCTTTTCACGTCGTTTGGTAGAAATCCACGCGCGCGTTCTGCCAAAAGCACCATTTGCATGCATATCGCGTGGTTTTGCAGAAAACTGCGTCCGCGTCTACCAAAAGATGCATGTGCATGCTTAAAACGCGTTTTGGCACAAATCCATGTGCGGGTGCTAAAAATAGCAGCATCGGCATGCTTTTCACGTCGTTTGATAGAAATCCACGCGCGCGTTCTTGTCAAAAGCACCATTTGCATGTATATCGTGTGGTTTTGCAGAAAACTGCATCCTCGTCTACCAAAAGCTGCATGTGCATGCTTAAAACGCGTTTTGGCACAAATCCATGTGCGGGTGCTAAAAAGAGCAGCATCGGCATGCTTTTCACGTCGTTTGGTAGAAATCCACGCGCGCGTTCTTGCCAAAAGCACCATTTGCATGCATATCGTGTGGTTTTGCAGAAAACTGCGTCCGCGTCTACCAAAAGATGCATGTGCATGCTTAAAACGCGTTTTGGCACAAATCCATGTGCGGGTGCTAAAAAGAGCAGCATCGGCATGCTTTTCACGTCGTTTGGTAGAAATCCACGCGCGCGTTCTGCCAAAAGCACCATTTGCACGCATATCGTGTGGTTTTGCAGAAAACTGCGTCCGCGTCTACCAAAAGATGCATGTGCATGCTTAAAACGCGTTTTGGCACAAATCCATGTGCGGGTGCTAAAAAGAGCAGCATCGGCATGCTTTTCACGTCGTTTGGTAGAAATCCACGCGCGCGTTCTGCCAAAAGCACCATTTGCATGCATATCGTGTGGTTTTGCAGAAAACTGCGTCCGCGTCTACCAAAAGATGCATGTGCATGCTTAAAACGCGTTTTGGCACAAATCCATGTGCGGGTGCTAAAAAGAGCGGCATCGGCATGCTTTTCACGTCGTTTGGTAGAAATCCACTTGCGCGTTCTGCCAAAAGCACCATTTGCATGCATATCGTGTGGTTTTGCAGAAAACTGCGTCCGCGTCTACCAAAAGATGCATGTGCATGCTTAAAACGCGTTTTGGCACAAATCCATGTGCGGGTGCTAAAAAGAGCAGCATCGGCATGCTTTTCACGTCGTTTGGTGGAAATCCACGCGCGCGTTCTGCCAAAAGCACCATTTGCATGCATATCGTGTGGTTTTGCAGAAAACTGCGTCCGCGTCTACCAAAAGATGCATGTGCATGCCTAAAACGCCTTTTGGCACAAATCCATGTGCGGGTGCTAAAAAGAGCAGCATCGGCATGCTTTTCATGTCGTTTGGTAGAAATCCACGCGCGCGTTCTTGCCAAAAGCACCATTTGCATGCATATCGTGTGGTTTTGCAGAAAACTGCGTCCGCGTCTACGAAAAGATGCATGTGCATGCTTAAAACGCCTTTTGGCACAAATCCCTGTGCGGGCGCTAAAAAGAGCAGCATCGGCATGCTTTTCACGTCGTTTGGTTGAAATCTACGCACGCGTTCTGCCAAAAGCACCATTTGCATGCATATCGTGTGGTTTTGCAGAAAACTGCGTCCGCGTCTACCAAAAGATGCATGTGCATGCTTAGAACGCGTTTTGGCACAAATCCATGTGCGGGTGCTAAAAAGAGCAGCATCGGCATGCTTTTCACGTCGTTTGGTAGAAATCCACGCACGCGTTCTACCAAAAGCACCATTTGCATGCATATCGTGTGGTTTTGCAGAAAACTGCGCCGCGTCTACCAAAAGATGCATGTGCATGCTTAAAACGCGTTTTGGCACAAATCCATGTGCGGGTGCTAAAAAGAGCGGCATCGGCATGCTTTTCACGTCGTTTGGTAGAAATCCACTTGCGCGTTCTGCCAAAAGCACCATTTGCATGCATATCGTGTGGTTTTGCAGAAAACTGCGTCCGCGTCTACCAAAAGATGCGTGTGCATGCTTAAAACGCGTTTTGGCACAAATCCATGTGCGGGTGCTAAAAAGAGCAGCATCGGCATGCTTTTCACGTCGTTTGGTAGAAATCCACGCGCGCGTTCTGCCAAAAGCACCATTTGCATGCATATCGTGTGGTTTTGCAGAAAACTGCGTCCGCGTCTACCAAAAGATGCATGTGCATGCTTAAAACGCCTTTTGGCACAAATCCATGTGCGGGTGCTAAAAAGAGCAGCATCGGCATGCTTTTCATGTCGTTTGGTAGAAATCCACGCGCGCGTTCTTGCCAAAAGCACCATTTGCATGCATATCGTGTGGTTTTGCAGAAAACTGCGTCCGCGTCTACGAAAAGATGCATGTGCATGCTTAAAACGCCTTTTGGCACAAATCCCCGTGCGGGTGCTCAAAAGAGCAGCATCGGCATGCTTTTCACGTCGTTTGGTAGAAATCCACGTGCGCGTTCTGCCAAAAGCACCATTTGCATGCATATCGTGTGGTTTTGCAGAAAACTGCATCCTCGTCTACCAAAAGATGCATGTGCATGCTTAAAACGCGTTTTGGCACAAATCCATGTGCGGGTGCTAAAAAGAGCAGCATCGGCATGCTTTTCACGTCGTTTGGTAGAAATCCACGCGCGCGTTCTGCCAAAAGCACCATTTGCATGCATATCGCGTGGTTTTGCAGGAAACTGCGTCCGCGTCTACCAAAAGATGCATGTGCATGCTTAAAACGCGTTTTGGCACAAATCCATGTGCGGGTGCTAAAAATAGCAGCATCGGCATGCTTTTCACGTCGTTTGATAGAAATCCACGCGCGCGTTCTTGTCAAAAGCACCATTTGCATGCATATCGTGTGGTTTTGCAGAAAACTGCATCCTCGTCTGCCAAAAGCTGCATGTGCATGCTTAAAACGCGTTTTGGCACAAATCCATGTGCGGGTGCTAAAAAGAGCAGCATCGGCATGCTTTCCACGTCGTTTGGTAGAAATCCACGCGCGCGTTCTTGCCAAAAGCACCATTTGCATGCATATCGTGTGGTTTTGCAGAAAACTGCGTCCGCGTCTACCAAAAGATCCATGTGCATGCTTAAAACGCGTTTTGGCACAAATCCATGTGCGGGTGCTAAAAAGAGCAGCATCGGCATGCTTTTCACGTCGTTTGGTAGAAATCCACGCGCGCGTTCTGCCAATAGCACCATTTGCACGCATATCGTGTGGTTTTGCAGAAAACTGCGTCCGCGTCTACCAAAAGATGCATGTGCATGCTTAAAACGCGTTTTGGCACAAATCCATGTGCGGGTGCTAAAAGAGCAGCATCGGCATGCTTTTCACGTCGTTTGGTAGAAATCCACGCACGCGTTCTACCAAAAGCACCATTTGCATGCATATCGTGTGGTTTTGCAGAAAACTGCGCCGCGTCTACCAAAAGATGCATGTGCATGCTTAAAACGCGTTTTGGCACAAATCCATGTGCGGGTGCTAAAAAGAGCGGCATCGGCATGCTTTTCACGTCGTTTGGTAGAAATCCACTTGCGCGTTCTGCCAAAAGCACCATTTGCATGCATATCGTGTGGTTTTGCAGAAAACTGCGTCCGCGTCTACCAAAAGATGCATGTGCACGCTTAAAACGCGTTTTGGCACAAATCCATGTGCGGGTGCTAAAAAGAGCAGCATCGGCATGCTTTTCACTTCGTTTGGTAGAAATCCACGCGCGCGTTCTGCCAAAAGCACCATTTGCATGCATATCGTGTGGTTTTGCAGAAAACTGCGTCCGCGTCTACCAAAAGATGCATGTGCATGCTTAAAACGCCTTTTGGCACAAATCCATGTGCGGGTGCTAAAAAGAGCAGCATCGGCATGCTTTTCATGTCGTTTGGTAGAAATCCACGCGCGCGTTCTTGCCAAAAGCACCATTTGCATGCATATCGTGTGGTTTTGCAGAACACTGCGTCCGCGTCTACCAAAAGATGCATGTGCATGCTTAAAACGCGTCTTGGCACAAATCCATGTGCGGGTGCTAAAAAGAGCAGCATCGGCATGCTTTTCACGTCGTTTGGTTGAAATCCACGCACGCGTTCTACCAAAAGCACCATTTGCACGCATATCGTGTGGTTTTGCAGAAAACTGCGTCCGCGTCTACGAAAAGATGCATGTGCATGCTTAAAACGCGTTTTGGCACAAATCCATGTGCGGGTGCTAAAAAGAGCAGCATCGGCATGCTTTTCACGTCGTTTGGTAGAAATCCACGCGCGCGTTCTGCCAAAAGCACCATTTGCATGCATATCGTGTGGTTTTGCAGAAAACTGCGTCCGCGTCTACCAAAAGATGCATGTGCATGCTTAAAACGCGTTTTGGCACAAATCCACGTGCGGGTGCTAAAAAGAGCAGCATCGGCATGCTTTTCACGTCGTTTGGTAGAAATCCACGGGCGCGTTCTGCCAAAAGCACCATTTGCATGCATATCGTGTGGTTTTGCAGAAAACTGCGTCCGCGTCTACCAAAAGATGCATGTGCATGCTTAGAACGCGTTTTGGCACAAATCCATGTGCGGGTGCTAAAAAGAGCAGCATCGGCATGCTTTTCACGTCGTTTGGTAGAAATCCACGCACGCGTTCTACCAAAAGCACCATTTGCATGCATATCGTGTGGTTTTGCAGAAAACTGCGCCGCGTCTACCAAAAGATGCATGTGCATGCTTAAAACGCGTTTTGGCACAAATCCATGTGCGGGTGCTAAAAAGAGCGGCATCGGCATGCTTTTCACGTCGTTTGGTAGAAATCCACTTGCGCGTTCTGCCAAAAGCACCATTTGCATGCATATCGTGTGGTTTTGCAGAAAACTGCGTCCGCGTCTACCAAAAGATGCATGTGGATGCTTAAAACGCGTTTTGGCACAAATCCATGTGCGGGTGCTAAAAAGAGCAGCATCGGCATGCTTTTCACGTCGTTTGGTAGAAATCCACGCGCGCGTTCTGCCAAAAGCACCATTTGCATGCATATCGTGTGGTTTTGCAGAAAACTGCGTCCGCGTCTACCAAAAGATGCATGTGCATGCTTAAAACGCCTTTTGGCACAAATCCATGTGCGGGTGCTAAAAAGAGCAGCATCGGCATGCTTTTCATGTCGTTTGGTAGAAATCCACGCGCGCGTTCTTGCCAAAAGCACCATTTGCATGCATATCGTGTGGTTTTGCAGAAAACTGCGTCCGCGTCTACGAAAAGATGCATGTGCATGCTTAAAACGCCTTTTGGCACAAATCCCTGTGCGGGTGCTAAAAAGAGCAGCATCGGCATGCTTTTCACGTCGTTTGGTAGAAATCCACGTGCGCGTTCTGCCAAAAGCGCCATTTGCATGCATATCGTGTGGTTTTGCAGAAAACTGCATCCTCGTCTACCAAAAGATGCATGTGCATGCTTAAAACGCGTTTTGGCACAAATCCATGTGCGGGTGCTAAAAAGAGCAGCATCGGCATGCTTTTCACGTCGTTTGGTAGAAATCCACGCGCGCGTTCTGCCAAAAGCACCATTTGCATGCATATCGCGTGGTTTTGCAGAAAACTGCGTCCGCGTCTACCAAAAGATGCATGTGCATGCTTAAAACGCGTTTTGGCACAAATCCATGTGCGGGTGCTAAAAATAGCAGCATCGGCATGCTTTTCACGTCGTTTGATAGAAATCCACGCGCGCGTTCTTGTCAAAAGCACCATTTGCATGCATATCGTGTGGTTTTGCAGAAAACTGCATCCTCGTCTACCAAAAGCTGCATGTGCATGCTTAAAACGCGTTTTGGCACAAATCCATGTGCGGGTGCTAAAAAGAGCAGCATCGGCATGCTTGTCACGTCGTTTGGTAGAAATCCACGCGCGCGTTCTTGCCAAAAGCACCATTTGCATGCATATCGTGTGGTTTTGCAGAAAACTGCGTCCGCGTTTACCAAAAGATGCATGTGCATGCTTAAAACGCGTTTTGGCACAAATCCATGTGCGGGTGCTAAAAAGAGCAGCATCGGCATGCTTTTCACGTCGTTTGGTAGAAATCCACGCGCGCGTTCTGCCAAAAGCACCATTTGCACGCATATCGTGTGGTTTTGCAGAAAACTGCGTCCGCGTCTACCAAAAGATGCATGTGCATGCTTAAAACGCGTTTTGGCACAAATCCATGTGCGGGTGCTAAAAAGAGCAGCATCGGCATGCTTTTCACGTCGTTTGGTAGAAATCCACGCGCGCGTTCTGCCAAAAGCACCATTTGCATGCATATCGTGTGGTTTTGCAGAAAACTGCGTCCGCGTCTACCAAAAGATGCATGTGCATGCTTAAAACGCGTTTTGGCACAAATCAATGTGCGGGCGCTAAAAAGAGCAGCATCGGCATGCTTTTCACGTCGTTTGGTTGAAATCCACGCACGCGTTCTACCAAAAGCACCATTTGCACGCATATCGTGTGGTTTTGCAGAAAACTGCGTCCGCGTCTACCAAAAGATGCATGTGCATGCTTAAAACGCGTTTTGGCACAAATCCATGTGCGGGTGCTAAAAAGAGCAGCATCGGCATGCTTTTCACGTCGTTTGGTAGAAATCCACGCGCGCGTTCTGCCAAAAGCACCATTTGCATGCATATCGTGTGGTTTTGCAGAAAACTGCGTCCGCGTCTACCAAAAGATGCATGTGCATGCTTAAAACGCGTTTTGGCACAAATCCACGTGCGGGTGCTAAAAAGAGCAGCATCGGCATGCTTTTCACGTCGTTTGGTAGAAATCCACGCACGCGTTCTACCAAAAGCACCATTTGCATGCATATCGTGTAGTTTTGCAGAAAACTGCGCCGCGTCTACCAAAAGATGCATGTGCATGCTTAAAACGCGTTTTGGCACAAATCCATGTGCGGGTGCTAAAAAGAGCGGCATCGGCATGCTTTTCACGTCGTTTGGTAGAAATCCACTTGCGCGTTCTGCCAAAAGCACCATTTGCATGCATATCGTGTGGTTTTGCAGAAAACTGCGTCCGCGTCTACCAAAAGATGCATGTGCATGCTTAAAACGCGTTTTGGCACAAATCCATGTGCGGGTGCTAAAAAGAGCAGCATCGGCATGCTTTTCATGTCGTTTGGTAGAAATCCACGCGCGCGTTCTTGCCAAAAGCACCATTTGCATGCATATCGTGTGGTTTTGCAGAAAACTGCGTCCGCGTCTACGAAAAGATGCATGTGCATGCTTAAAACGCCTTTTGGCACAAATCCCTGTGCGGGCGCTAAAAAGAGCAGCATCGGCATGCTTTTCACGTCGTTTGGTTGAAATCTACGCACGCGTTCTGCCAAAAGCACCATTTGCATGCATATCGTGTGGTTTTGCAGAAAACTGCGTCCGCGTCTACCAAAAGATGCGTGTGCATGCTTAGAACGCGTTTTGGCACAAATCCATGTGCGGGTGCTAAAAAGAGCAGCATCGGCATGCTTTTCACGTCGTTTGGTAGAAATCCACGCACGCGTTCTACCAAAAGCACCATTTGCATGCATATCGTGTGGTTTTGCAGAAAACTGCGCCGCGTCTACCAAAAGATGCATGTGCATGCTTAAAACGCGTTTTGGCACAAATCCATGTGCGGGTGCTAAAAAGAGCGGCATCGGCATGCTTTTCACGTCGTTTGGTAGAAATCCACTTGCGCGTTCTGCCAAAAGCACCATTTGCATGCATATCGTGTGGTTTTGCAGAAAACTGCGTCCGCGTCTACCAAAAGATGCGTGTGCATGCTTAAAACGCGTTTTGGCACAAATCCATGTGCGGGTGCTAAAAAGAGCAGCATCGGCATGCTTTTCACGTCGTTTGGTAGAAATCCACGCGCGCGTTCTGCCAAAAGCACCATTTGCATGCATATCGTGTGGTTTTGCAGAAAACTGCGTCCGCGTCTACGAAAAGATGCATGTGCATGCTTAAAACGCCTTTTGGCACAAATCCCTGTGCGGGTGCTAAAAAGAGCAGCATCGGCATGCTTTTCACGTCGTTTGGTAGAAATCCACGTGCGCGTTCTGCCAAAAGCACCATTTGCATGCATATCGTGTGGTTTTGCAGAAAACTGCATCCTCGTCTACCAAAAGATGCATGTGCATGCTTAAAACGCGTTTTGGCACAAATCAATGTGCGGGCGCTAAAAAGAGCAGCATCGGCATGCTTTTCACGTCGTTTGGTTGAAATCCACGCACGCGTTCTACCAAAAGCACCATTTGCACGCATATCGTGTGGTTTTGCAGAAAACTGCGTCCGCGTCAACCAAAAGATGCATGTGCATGCTTAAAACGCGTTTTGGCACAAATCCATGTGCGGGTGCTAAAAAGAGCAGCATCGGCATGCTTTTCACGTCGTTTGGTAGAAATCCACGCGCGCGTTCTGCCAAAAGCACCATTTGCATGCATATCGCGTGGTTTTGCAAGAAACTGCGTCCGCGTCTACCAAAAGATGCATGTGCATGCTTAAAACGCGTTTTGGCACAAATCCATGTGCGGGTGCTAAAAATAGCAGCATCGGCATGCTTTTCACGTCGTTTGATAGAAATCCACGCGCGCGTTCTTGTCAAAAGCACCATTTGCATGCATATCGTGTGGTTTTGCAGAAAACTGCATCCTCGTCTGCCAAAAGCTGCATGTGCATGCTTAAAACGCGTTTTGGCACAAATCCATGTGCGGGTGCTAAAAAGAGCAGCATCGGCATGCTTTCCACGTCGTTTGGTAGAAATCCACGCGCGCGTTCTTGCCAAAAGCACCATTTGCATGCATATCGTGTGGTTTTGCAGAAAACTGCGTCCGCGTCTACCGAAAGATGGATGTGCATGCTTAAAACGCGTTTTGGCACAAATCCATGTGCGGGTGCTAAAAAGAGCAGCATCGGCATGCTTTTCACGTCGTTTGGTAGAAATCCACGCGCGCGTTCTGCCAAAAGCACCATTTGCACGCATATCGTGTGGTTTTGCAGAAAACTGCGTCCGCGTCTACCAAAAGATGCATGTGCATGCTTAAAGCGCGTTTTGGCACAAATCCATGTGCGGGTGCTAAAAAGAGAAGCATCGGCATGCTTTTCACGTCGTTTGGTAGAAATCCACGCGCGCGTTCTGCCAAAAGCACCATTTGCATGCATATCGTGTGGTTTTGCAGAAAACTGCGTCCGCGTCTACCAAAAGATGCATGTGCATGCTTAAAACGCCTTTTGGCACAAATCCATGTGCGGGTGCTAAAAAGAGCAGCATCGGCATGCTTTTCATGTCGTTTGGTAGAAATCCACGCGCGCGTTCTTGCCAAACGCACCATTTGCATGCATATCGTGTGGTTTTGCAGAAAACTGCGTCCGCGTCTACGAAAAGATGCATGTGCATGCTTAAAACGCCTTTTGGCACAAATCCCTGTGCGGGTGCTAAAAAGAGCAGCATCGGCATGCTTTTCACGTCGTTTGGTAGAAATCCACGTGCGCGTTCTGCCAAAAGCACCATTTGCATGCATATCGTGTGGTTTTGCAGAAAACTGCATCCTCGTCTACCAAAAGATGCATGTGCATGCTTAAAACGCGTTTTGGCACAAATCAATGTGCGGGCGCTAAAAAGAGCAGCATCGGCATGCTTTTCACGTCGTTTGGTTGAAATCCACGCACGCGTTCTACCAAAAGCACCATTTGCACGCATATCGTGTGGTTTTGCAGAAAACTGCGTCCGCGTCAACCAAAAGATGCATGTGCATGCTTAAAACGCGTTTTGGCACAAATCCATGTGCGGGTGCTAAAAAGAGCAGCATCGGCATGCTTTTCACGTCGTTTGGTAGAAATCCACGGGCGCGTTCTGCCAAAAGCACCATTTGCATGCAAATCGTGTGGTTTTGCAGAAAACTGCGTCCGCGTCTACCAAAAGATGCATGTGCATGCTTAGAACGCGTTTTGGCACAAATCCATGTGCGGGTGCTAAAAAGAGCAGCATCGGCATGCTTTTCACGTCGTTTGGTAGAAATCCACGCACGCGTTCTACCAAAAGCACCATTTGCATGCATATCGTGTGGTTTTGCAGAAAACTGCGCCGCGTCTACCAAAAGATGCATGTGCATGCTTAAAACGCGTTTTGGCACAAATCCATGTGCGGGTGCTAAAAAGAGCGGCATCGGCATGCTTTTCACGTCGTTTGGTAGAAATCCACTTGCGCGTTCTGCCAAAAGCACCATTTGCATGCATATCGTGTGGTTTTGCAGAAAACTGCGTCCGCGTCTACCAAAAGATGCATGTGCATGCTTAAAACGCGTTTTGGCACAAATCCATGTGCGGGTGCTAAAAAGAGCAGCATCGGCATGCTTTTCACGTCGTTTGGTAGAAATCCACGCGCGCGTTCTGCCAAAAGCACCATTTGCATGCTTATCGTGTGGTTTTGCAGAAAACTGCGTCCGCGTCTACCAAAAGATGCATGTGCATGCTTAAAACACCTTTTGGCACAAATCCATGTGCGGGTGCTAAAAAGAGCAGCATCGGCATGCTTTTCATGTCGTTTGGTAGAAATCCACGCGCGCGTTCTTACCAAAAGCACCATTTGCATGCATATCGTGTGGTTTTGCAGAAAACTGCGTCCGCGTCTACGAAAAGATGCATGTGCATGCTTAAAACGCCTTTTGGCACAAATCCCTGTGCGGGTGCTAAAAAGAGCAGCATCGGCATGCTTTTCACGTCGTTTGGTAGAAATCCACGTGCGCGTTCTGCCAAAAGCACCATTTGCATGCATATCGTGTGGTTTTGCAGAACACTGCATCCTCGTCTACCAAAAGATGCATGTGCATGCTTAAAACGCGTTTTGGCACAAATCAATGTGCGGGCGCTAAAAAGAGCAGCATCGGCATGCTTTTCACGTCGTTTGGTTGAAATCCACGCACGCTTTCTACCAAAAGCACCATTTGCACGCATATCGTGTGGTTTTGCAGAAAACTGCGTCCGCGTCAACCAAAAGATGCATGTGCATGCTTAAAACGCGTTTTGGCACAAATCCATGTGCGGGTGCTAAAAATAGCAGCATCGGCATGCTTTTCACGTCGTTTGGTAGAAATCCACGGGCGCGTTCTGCCAAAAGCACCATTTGCATGCATATCGTGTGGTTTTGCAGAAAACTGCGTCCGCGTCTACCAAAAGATGCATGTGCATGCTTAGAACGCGTTTTGGCACAAATCCATGTGCGGGTGCTAAAAAGAGCAGCATCGGCATGCTTTTCACGTCGTTTGGTAGAAATCCACGCACGCGTTCTACCAAAAGCACCATTTGCATGCATATCGTGTGGTTTTGCAGAAAACTGCGCCGCGTCTACCAAAAGATGCATGTGCATGCTTAAAACGCGTTTTGGCACAAATCCATGTGCGGGTGCTAAAAAGAGCGGCATCGGCATGCTTTTCACGTCGTTTGGTAGAAATCCACTTGCGCGTTCTGCCAAAAGCACCATTTGCATGCATATCGTGTGGTTTTGCAGAAAACTGCGTCCGCGTCTACCAAAAGATGCATGTGCATGCTTAAAACGCGTTTTGGCACAAATCCATGTGCGGGTGCTAAAAAGAGCAGCATCGGCATGCTTTTCACGTCGTTTGGTAGAAATCCACGGGCGCGTTCTGCCAAAAGCACCATTTGCATGCATATCGTGTGGTTTTGCAGAAAACTGCGTCCGCGTCTACCAAAAGATGCATGTGCATGCTTAGAACGCGTTTTGGCACAAATCCATGTGCGGGTGCTAAAAAGAGCAGCATCGGCATGCTTTTCACGTCGTTTGGTAGAAATCCACGCACGCGTTCTACCAAAAGCACCATTTGCATGCATATCGTGTGGTTTTGCAGAAAACTGCGCCGCGTCTACCAAAAGATGCATGTGCATGCTTAAAACGCGTTTTGGCACAAATCCATGTGCGGGTGCTAAAAAGAGCGGCATCGGCATGCTTTTCACGTCGTTTGGTGGAAATCCACTTGCGCGTTCTGCCAAAAGCACCATTTGCATGCATATCGTGTGGTTTTGCAGAAAACTGCGTCCGCGTCTACCAAAATATGCATGTGCATGCTTAAAACGCGTTTTGGCACAAATCCATGTGCGGGTGCTAAAAAGAGCAGCATCGGCATGCTTTTCACGTCGTTTGGTAGAAATCCACGCGCGCGTTCTGCCAAAAGCACCATTTGCATGCATATCGTGTGGTTTTGCAGAAAACTGCGTCCGCGTCTACCAAAAGATGCATGTGCATGCTTAAAACGCGTTTTGGCACAAATCCTTGTGCGGGTGCTAAAAATAGCAGCATCGGCATGCTTTTCACGTCGTTTGATAGAAATCCACGCGCGCGTTCTTGTCAAAAGCACCATTTGCATGCATATCGTGTGGTTTTGCAGAAAACTGCATCCTCGTCTACCAAAAGATGCATGTGCATGCTTAAAACGCGTTTTGGCACAAATCCATGTGCGGGTGCTAAAAAGAGCAGCATCGGCATGCTTTTCACGTCGTTTGGTAGAAATCCACGCGCGCGTTCTGCCAAAAGCACCATTTGCATGCATATCGTGTGGTTTTGCAGAAAACTGCGTCCGCGTCTACCAAAAGATGCATGTGCATGCTTAAAACGCCTTTTGGCACAAATCCATGTGCGGGGGCTAAAAAGAGCAGCATCGGCATGCTTTTCACGTCGTTTGGTAGAAATCCACGCGCGCGTTCTGCCAAAAGCACCATTTGCATGCATATCGTGTGGTTTTGCAGAAAACTGCGTCCGCGTCTACCAAAAGATGCATGTGCAAGCTTAAAACGCCTTTTGGCACAAATCCATGTGCGGGTGCTAAAAAGAGCAGCATCGGCATCCTTTTCACGTCGTTTGGTAGAAATCCACGCGCGCGTTCTGCCAAAAGCACCATTTGCATGCATATCGTGTTGTTTTGCATAAAACTGCGTCCGCGTCTACCAAAAGATGCATGTGCATGCTTAAAACGGGTTTGGCACAAATCCATGTGCGGGTGCTAAAAAGAGCAGCATCGGCATGCTTTTCACGTCGTTTGGTAGAAATCCACGCGCGCGTTCTGCCAAAAGCACCATTTGCATGCATATCGTGTGGTTTTGCAGAAAACTGCGTCCGCGTCTACCAAAAGATGCATGTGCATGCTTAAAACGCGTTTTGGCACAAATCCATGTGCGGGTGCTAAAAAGAGCAGCATCGGCATGCTTTTCATGTCGTTTGGAAGAAATCCACGCGCGCGTTCTACCAAAAGCACCATTTGCATGCATATCGTGTGGTTTTGTAGAAAACTGCGTCCGCGTCTACCAAAAGATGCATGTGCATGCTTAAAACGCGTTTTGGCACAAATCCATGTGCGGGTGCTAAAAAGAGCAGCATCGGCATGCTTTTCACGTCGTTTGGTAGAAATCCACTTGCGCGTTCTGCTAAAAGCACCATTTGCATGCATATCGTGTGGTTTTGCAGAAAACTGCGTCCGCGTCTACCAAAAGATGCATGTGCATGCTTAAAACGCGTTTTGGCACACATCCATGTGCGAGTGCTAAAAAGAGCAGCATCGGCATGCTTTTCACGTCGTTTGGCAGAAATCCACGCGCGCGTTCTGCCAAAAGCACCATTTGCATGCATATCGTGTGGTTTTGCAGAAAACTGCGTCCGCGTCTACCAAAAGATGGATGTGCATGCTTAAAACGCGTTTTGGCACAAATCCATGTGCGGGTGCTAAAAAGAGCAGCATCGGCATGCTTTTCACGTCGTTTGAAAGAAATGCACGCGCGCGTTCTGCCAAAAGCACCATTTGCATGCATATCGTGTGGTTTTGCAGAAAACTGCGTCCGCGTCTACCAAAAGATGCATGTGCATGCTTAAAACGCGTTTTGGCACAAATCTATGTGCGGGTGCTAAAAAGAGCAGCATCGGCATGCTTTTCACGTCGTTTGGTAGAAATCCACGGGCGCGTTCTGCCAAAAGCACCATTTGCATGCATATCGTGTGGTTTGGCAGAAAACTGCGTCCGCGTCTACCAAAAGATGCATGTGCATGCTTAAAACGCGTTTTGGCACAAATCCATGTGCGGGTGCTAAAAAGAGCAGCATCGGCATGCTTTTCACGTCGTTTGGTAGAAATCCACGCGCGCGTTCTGCCAAAAGCACCATTTGCATGCATATCGTGTGGTTTTGCAGAAAACTGCGTCCGCGTCTACCAAAAGATGCATGTGCATGCTTAAAACGCGTTTTGGCACAAATCATGTGCGGGTGCTAAAAAGAGCAGCATCGGCATGCTTTTCACGTCGTTTGGTAGAAATCCACTTGCGCGTTCTGCCAAAAGCACCATTTGCATGGATATCGTGTGGTTTTGCAGAAACTGCGTCCGAGTCTACCAAAAGATGCATGTGCATGCTTAAAACGCCTTTTGGCACAAATCCATGTGCGGGTGCTAAAAGAGCAGCATCGGCATGCTTTTCACGTCGTTTGGTAGAAATCCACGCGCGCGTTCTTGCCAAAAGCACCATTTGCATGCATACCGTGTGGTTTTGCAGAAAACTGCGTCCGCGTCTACGAAAAGATGCATGTGCATGCTTAAAACGCCTTTTGGCACAAATCCCTGTGCGGGTGCTAAAAAGAGCAGCATCGGCATGCTTTTCACGTCCTTTGGTAGAAATCCACGTGCGCGTTCTGCCAAAAGCACCATTTGCATGCATATCGTGTGGTTTTGCAGAAAACTGCGTCCGCGTCTACCAAAAGATGCATGTGCATGCTTAAAACGCGTTTTGGCACAAATCCATGTGCGGGTGCTAAAAAGAGCAGCATCGGCATGCTTTTCCCGTCGTTTGGTAGAAATCCATGCGCGCGTTCTGCCAAAAGCACCATTTGCATGCATATCGTGTGGTTTTTCAGAAAACTGCGTCCGCGTCTACCGAAAGATGCATGTGCATGCTTAAAACGCGTTTTGGCGCAAATCCATGTGCGGGTGCTAAAAAGAGCAGCATCGGCATGCTTTTCACGTCGTTTGGTAGAAATCCACGCGCGCGTTCTGCCAAAAGCACCATTTGCATGCATATCGCGTGGTTTTGCAGAAAACTGCGTCCGCGTCTACCAAAAGATGCATGTGCATGCTTAAAACGCGTTTTGGCACAAATCCATGTGCGGGTGCTAAAAATAGCAGCATCGGCATGCTTTTCACGTCGTTTGATAGAAATCCACGCGCGCGTTCTTGTCAAAAGCACCATTTGCATGCATATCGTGTGGTTTTGCAGAAAACTGCGTCCGCGTCTACCAAAAGCTGCATGTGCATGCTTAAAACGCGTTTTGGCACAAATCCATGTGCGGGTGCTAAAAAGAGCAGCATCGGCATGCTTTTCACGTCGTTTGGTAGAAATCCACGCGCGCGTTCTGCCAAAAGCACCATTTGCATGCATATCGTGTGGTTTTGCAGAAAACTGCGTCCGCGTCTACCATAAGATGCATGTGCATGCTTAAAACGCGTTTTCGCACAAATCCATGTGCGGGTGCTAAAAAGAGCAGCATCGGCATGCTTTTCACGTCGTTTGGTAGAAATCCATGCGCGCGTTCTTGCCAAAAGCACCATTTGCATGCATATCGTGTGGTTTTGCAGAACACTGCGTGCGCGTCTACCAAAAGATGCATGTGCATGCTTAAAACGCGTCTTGGCACAAATCCATGTGCGGGTGCTAAAAAGAGCAGCATCCGCATGCTTTTCACGTCGTTTGGTAGAAATCCACGCGCGCGTTCTTGCCAAAAGCACCATTTTGCATGCATATCGTGTGGTTTTGCAGAAAACTGCGTCCGCGTCTACCAAAAGATGCATGTGCATGTTTAAAACGCGTTTTGGCACAAATCCATGTGCGGGTGCTAAAAAGAGCAGCATCGGCATGCTTTTCACGTCGTTTGGTAGAAATCCACGCGCGCGTTCTGCCAAAAGCACCATTTGCACGCATATCGTGTGGTTTTGCAGAAAACTGCGTCCGCGTCTACCAAAAGATGCATGTGCATGTTTAAAACGCGTTTTGGCACAAATCCATGTTCGGGTGCTAAAAAGAGTAGCATCGGCATGCTTTTCACGTCGTTTGGTAGAAATCCACGCGCGCGTTCTGCGAAAAGCACCATTTGCATGCATATCGTGTGGTTTTGCAGAAAACTGCGTCCGCGTCTACCAAAAGATGCATGTGCATGCTTAAAACGCGTTTTGGCACAAATCAATGTGCGGGCGCTAAAAAGAGCAGCATCGGCATGCTTTTCACGTCGTTTGGTTGAAATCCACGCACGCGTTCTACCAAAAGCACCATTTGCACGCATATCGTGTGGTTTTGCAGAAAACTGCGTCCGCGTCTACCAAAAGATGCATGTGCATGCTTAAAACGCGTTTTGACACAAATCCATGTGCGGGTGCTAAAAAGAGCAGCATCGGCATGCTTTTCACGTCGTTTGGTAGAAATCCACGCGCGCGTTCTGCCAAAAGCACCATTTGCATGCATATCGTGTGGTTTTGCAGAAAACTGCGTCCGCGTCTACCAAAAGATGCATGTGCATGCTTAAAACGCGTTTTGGCACAAATGCACGTGCGGGTGCTAAAAAGAGCAGCATCGGCATGCTTTTCACGTCGTTTGGTAGAAATCCACGGGCGCGTTCTGCCAAAAGCACCATTTGCATGCATATCGTGTGGTTTTGCAGAAAACTGCGTCCGCGTCTACCAAAAGATGCATGTGCATGCTTAAAACGCGTCTTGGCACAAATCCATGTGCGGGTGCTAAAAAGAGCAGCATCCGCATGCTTTTCACGTCGTTTGGTAGAAATCCACGCGCGCGTTCTTGCCAAAAGCACCATTTGCATGCATATCGTGTGGTTTTGCAGAAAACTGCGTCCGCGTCTACCAAAAGATGCATGTGCATGTTTAAAACGCGTTTTGGCACAAATCCATGTGCGGGTGCTAAAAAGAGCAGCATCGGCATGCTTTTCACGTCGTTTGGTAGAAATCCACGCGCGCGTTCTGCCAAAAGCACCATTTGCACGCATATCGTGTGGTTTTGCAGAAAACTGCGTCCGCGTCTACCAAAAGACGCATGTGCATGCTTAAAACGCGTTTTGGCACAAATCCATGTGCGGGTGCTAAAAAGAGCAGCATCGGCATGCTTTTCACGTCGTTTGGTAGAAATCCACGCGCGCGTTCTGCGAAAAGCACCATTTGCATGCATATCGTGTGGTTTTGCAGAAAACTGCGTCCGCGTCTACCAAAAGATGCATGTGCATGCTTAAAACGCGTTTTGGCACAAATCAATGTGCGGGCGCTAAAAAGAGCAGCATCGGCATGCTTTTCACGTCGTTTGTTGAAATCCACGCACGCGTTCTACCAAAAGCACCATTTGCACGCATATCGTGTGGTTTTGCAGAAAACTGCGTCCGCGTCTACCAAAAGATGCATGTGCATGCTTAAAACGCGTTTTGACACAAATCCATGTGCGGGTGCTAAAAAGAGCAGCATCGGCATGCTTTTCACGTCGTTTGGTAGAAATCCACGCGCGCGTTCTGCCAAAAGCACCATTTGCATGCATATCGTGTGGTTTTGCAGAAAACTGCGTCCGCGTCTACCAAAAGATGCATGTGCATGCTTAAAACGCGTTTTGGCACAAATGCACGTGCGGGTGCTAAAAAGAGCAGCATCGGCATGCTTTTCACGTCGTTTGGTAGAAATCCACGGGCGCGTTCTGCCAAAAGCACCATTTGCATGCATATCGTGTGGTTTTGCAGAAAACTGCGTCCGCGTCTACCAAAAGATGCATGTGCATGCTTAAAACGCGTCTTGGCACAAATCCATGTGCGGGTGCTAAAAAGAGCAGCATCCGCATGCTTTTCACGTCGTTTGGTAGAAATCCACGCGCGCGTTCTTGCCAAAAGCACCATTTGCATGCATATCGTGTGGTTTTGCAGAAAACTGCGTCCGCGTCTACCAAAAGATGCATGTGCATGTTTAAAACGCGTTTTGGCACAAATCCATGTGCGGGTGCTAAAAAGAGCAGCATCGGCATGCTTTTCACGTCGTTTGGTAGAAATCCACGCGCGCGTTCTGCCAAAAGCACCATTTGCACGCATATCGTGTGGTTTTGCAGAAAACTGCGTCCGCGTCTACCAAAAGATGCATGTGCATGCTTAAAACGCGTTTTGGCACAAATCCATGTGCGGGTGCTAAAAAGAGCAGCATCGGCATGCTTTTCACGTCGTTTGGTAGAAATCCACGCGCGCGTTCTGCGAAAAGCACCATTTGCATGCATATCGTGTGGTTTTGCAGAAAACTGCGTCCGCGTCTACCAAAAGATGCATGTGCATGCTTAAAACGCGTTTTGGCACAAATCAATGTGCGGGCGCTAAAAAGAGCAGCATCTGCATGCTTTTCACGTCGTTTGCTTGAAATCCACGCACGCGTTCTACCAAAAGCACCATTTGCACGCATATCGTGTGGTTTTGCAGAAAACTGCGTCCGCGTCTACCAAAAGATGCATGTGCATGCTTAAAACGCGTTTTGGCACAAATCCATGTGCGGGTGCTAAAAAGAGCAGCATCAGCATGCTTTTCACGTCGTTTGGTAGAAATCCACGCGCGCGTTCTGCCAAAAGCACCATTTGCACGCATATCGTGTGGTTATGCAGAAAACTGCGTCCGCGTCTACCAAAAGATGCATGTGCATGCTTAAAACGCGTTTTGGCACAAATCCATGTGCGGGTGCTAAAAAGAGCAGCATCGGCATGCTTTTCACGTCGTTTGGTAGAAATCCACGCGCGCGTTCTGCGAAAAGCACCATTTGCATGCATATCGTGTGGTTTTGCAGAAAACTGCGTCCGCGTCTACCAAAAGATGCATGTGCATGCTTAAAACGCGTTTTGGCACAAATCAATGTGCGGGCGCTAAAAAGAGCAGCATCGGCATGCTTTTCACGTCATTTGGTAGAAATCCACGCGCGCGTTCTGCCAAAAGCACCATTTGCATGCATATCGTGTGGTTTTGCAGAAAACTGCGTCCGCGTCTACCAAAAGATGCATGTGCATGCTTAAAACGCGTTTTGGCACAAATCCACGTGCGGGTGCTAAAAAGAGCAGCATCGGCATGCTTTTCACGTCGTTTGGTAGAAATCCACGGGCGCGTTCTGCCAAAAGCACCATTTGCATGCATATCGTGTGGTTTTGCAGAAAACTGCGTCCGCGTCTACCAAAAGATGCATGTGCATGCTTAGAACGCGTTTTGGCACAAATCCATGTGCGGGTGCTAAAAAGAGCAGCATCGGCATGCTTTTCACGTCGTTTGGTAGAAATCCACGCACGCGTTCTACCAAAAGCACCATTTGCATGCATATCGTGTGGTTTTGCAGAAAACTGCGCCGCGTCTACCAAAAGATGCATGTGCATGCTTAAAACGCGTTTTGGCACGAATCCATGTGCGGGTGCTAAAAAGAGCGGCATCGGCATGCTTTTCACGTCGTTTGGTAGAAATCCACTTGCGCGTTCTGCCAAAAGCACCATTTGCATGCATATCGTGTGGTTTTGCAGAAAACTGCGTCCGCGTCTACCAAAAGATGCATGTGCATGCTTAAAACGCGTTTTGGCACAAATCCATGTGCGGGTGCTAAAAAGAGCAGCATCGGCATGCTTTTCACGTCGTTTGGTAGAAATCCACGCGCGCGTTCTGCCAAAAGCACCATTTGCATGCATATCGTGTGGTTTTGCAGAAAACTGCGTCCGCGTCTACCAAAAGATGCATGTGCATGCTTAAAACGCCTTTTGGCACAAATCCATGTGCGGGTGCTAAAAAGAGCAGCATCGGCATGCTTTTCATGTCGTTTGGTAGAAATCCACGCGCGCGTTCTTGCCAAAAGCACCATTTGCATGCATATCGTGTGGTTTTGCAGAAAACTGCGTCCGCGTCTACGAAAAGATGCATGTGCATGCTTAAAACGCCTTTTGGCACAAATCCCTGTGCGGGTGCTAAAAAGAGCAGCAATGGCATGCTTTTCACGTCGTTTGGTAGAAATCCACGTGCGCGTTCTGCCAAAAGCACCATTTGCATGCATATCGTGTGGTTTTGCAGAAAACTGCATCCTCGTCTACCAAAAGATGCATGTGCATGCTTAAAACGCGTTTTGGCACAAGTCCATGTGCGGGTGCTAAAAAGAGCAGCATCGGCATGCTTTTCACGTCGTTTGGTAGAAATCGACGCGCGCGTTCTGCCAAAAGCACCATTTGCATGCATATCGCGTGGTTTTGCAGAAAACTGCGTCCGCGTCTACCAAAAGATGCATGAGCATGCTTAAAACGCGTTTTACACAAATCCATGTGCGGGTGCTCAAAATAGCAGCATCGGCATGCTTTTCACGTCGTTTGACAGAAATCCACGCGCGCGTTCTTGCCAAAAGCACCATTTGCATGCATATCGTGTGGTTTTGCAGAAAACTGCATCCTCGTCTACCAAAAGCTGCATGTGCATGCTTAAAACGCGTTTTGGCACAAATCCATGTGCGGGTGCTAAAAAGAGCAGCATCGGCATGCTTTTCACGTCGTTTGGTAGAAATCCACGCGCGCGTTCTTGCCAAAAGCACCATTTGCATGCATATCGTGTGGTTTTGCAGAAAACTGCGTCCGCGTCTACCAAAAGATGCATGTGGATGCTTAAAACGCGTTTTGCCACAAATCCATGTGCGGGTGCTAAAAAGAGCAGCATCGGCATGCTTTTCACGTCGTTTGGTAGAAATCCACGCGCGCGTTCTGCCAAAAGCACCATTTGCACGCATATCGTGTGGTTTTGCAGAAAACTGCGTCCGCGTCTACCAAAAGATGCATGTGCATGCTTAAAACGCGTTTTGGCACAAATCCATGTGCGGGTGCTAAAAAGAGCAGCATCGGCATGCTTTTCACGTCGTTTGGTAGAAATCCACGCGCGCGTTCTGCCAAAAGCACCATTTGCATGCATATCGTGTGGTTTTGCAGAAAACTGCGTCCGCGTCTACCAAAAGATGCATGTGCATGCTTAAAACGCCTTTGGGCACAAATCCATGTGCGGGTGCTAAAAAGAGCAGCATCGGCATGCTTTTCATGTCGTTTGGTAGAAATCCACGCGCGCGTTCTTGCCAAACGCACCATTTGCATGCATATCGTGTGGTTTTGCAGAAAACTGCGTCCGCGTCTACGAAAAGATGCATGTGCATGCTTAAAACGCCTTTTGGCACAAATCCCTGTGCGGGTGCTAAAAAGAGCAGCATCGGCATGCTTTTCACGTCGTTTGGTAGAAATCCACGTGCGCGTTCTGCCAAAAGCACCATTTGCATGCATATCGTGTGGTTTTGCAGAAAACTGCATCCTCGTCTACCAAAAGATGCATGTGCATGCTTAAAACGTGTTTTGGCACAAATCAATGTGCGGGCGCTAAAAAGAGCAGCATCGGCATGCTTTTCACGTCGTTTGGTTGAAATCCACGCACGCGTTCTACCAAAAGCACCATTTGCACGCATATCGTGTGGTTTTGCAGAAAACTGCGTCCGCGTCTACCAAAAGATGCATGTGCATGCTTAAAACGCGTTTTGGCACAAATCCATGTGCGGGTGCTAAAAAGAGCAGCATCGGCATGCTTTTCATGTCGTTTGGTAGAAATCCACGCGCGCGTTCTTGCCAAACGCACCATTTGCATGCATATCGTGTGGTTTTGCAGAAAACTGCGTCCGCGTCTACGAAAAGATGCATGTGCATGCTTAAAACGCCTTTTGGCACAAATCCCTGTGCGGGTGCTAAAAAGAGCAGCATCGGCATGCTTTTCACGTCGTTTGGTAGAAATCCACGTGCGCGTTCTGCCAAAAGCACCATTTGCATGCATATCGTGTGGTTTTGCAGAAAACTGCATCCTCGTCTACCAAAAGATGCATGTGCATGCTTAAAACGTGTTTTGGCACAAATCAATGTGCGGGCGCTAAAAAGAGCAGCATCGGCATGCTTTTGACGTCGTTTGGTAGAAATCCACGGGCGCGTTCTGCCAAAAGCACCATTTGCATGCATATCGTGTGGTTTTGCAGAAAACTGCGTCCGCGTCTACCAAAGGATGCATGTGCATGCTTAGAATGCGTTTTGGCACAAATCCATGTGCGGGTGCTAAAAAGAGCAGCATCGGCATGCTTTTCACGTCGTTTGGTAGAAATCCACGCACGCGTTCTACCAAAAGCACCATTTGCATGCATATCGTGTGGTTTTGCAGAAAACTGCGCCGCGTCTACCAAAAGATGCATGTGCATGCTAAAACGCGTTTTGGCACAAATCCATGTGCGGGTGCTAAAATGAGCGGCATCGGCATGCTTTTCATGTCGTTTGGTAGAAATCCACTTGCGCGTTCTGCCAAAAGCACCATTTGCATGCATATCGTGTGGTTTTGCAGAAAACTGCGTCCGCGTCTACCAAAAGATGCATGTGCATGCTTAAAACACGTTTTGGCACAAATCCATGTGCGGGTGCTAAAAAGAGCAGCATCGGCATGCTTTTCATGTCGTTTGGTAGAAATCCACGCGGCGTT
The DNA here is from genome assembly GCF_050947875.1 of Dermacentor variabilis. Taxonomy (NCBI): domain Eukaryota; kingdom Metazoa; phylum Arthropoda; class Arachnida; order Ixodida; family Ixodidae; genus Dermacentor; species Dermacentor variabilis. The sequence continues at coordinate 89,439 of NW_027460821.1, forward strand.
CTTGCCAAAAGCACCATTTGCATGCATATCGTGTGGTTTTGCAGAAAACTGCGCCCGCGTCTACGAAAAGATGCATGTGCATGCTTAAAACGCCTTTTGGCACAAATCCCTGTGCGGGTGCTAAAAAGAGCAGCATCGGCATGCTTTTCACGTCGTTTCGTAGAAATCCACGTGCGCGTTCTGCCAAAAGCACCATTTGCATGCATATCGTGTGGTTTTGCAGAAAACTGCATCCTCGTCTACCAAAAGATGCATGTGCATGCTTAAAACGCGTTTTGGCAGAAATCCATGTGCGGGTGCTAAAAAGAGCAGCATCGGCATGCTTTTCACGTCGTTTGGTAGAAATCCACGCGCGCGTTCTGCCAAAAGCACCATTTGCATGCATATCGCGTGGTTTTGCAGAAAACTGCGTCCGCGTCTACCAAAAGATGTATGTGCATGCTTAAAACGCGTTTTGGCACAAATCCATGTGCGGGTGCTAAAATAGCAGCATCGGCATGCTTTTCACGTCGTTTGATAGAAATCCACGCGCGCGTTCTTGTCAAAAGCACCATTTGCATGCATATCGTGTGGTTTTGCAGAAAACTGCATCCTCGTCTACCAAAAGCTGCATGTGCATGCTTAAATCGCGTTTTGGCACAAATCCATGTGCGGGTGCTAAAAAGAGCAGCATCGGCATGCTTTTCACGTCGTTTGGTAGAAATCCACGCGCGCGTTCTTGCCAAAAGCACCATTTGCATGCATATCGTGTGTTTTGCAGAAAACTGCGTCCGCGTCTACCAAAAGATGCATGTGCATTCTTAAAACGCGTTTTGGCACAAATCCATGTGCGGGTGCTAAAAAGAGCAGCATCGGCATGCTTTTCACGTCGTTTGGTAGAAATCCACGCGCGCGTTCTGCCAAAAGCACAATTTGCACGCATATCGTGTGGTTTTGCAGAAAACTGCGTCCGCGTCTACCAAAAGATGCATGTGCATGCTTAAAACGCGTTTTGGCACAAATCCATGTGCGGGTGCTAAAAAGAGCAGCGTCGGCATGCTTTTCACGTCGTTTGGTAGAAATCCACGCGCGAGTTCTACCAAAAGCACCATTTGCACGCATATCGTGTGGTTTTGCAGAAAACTGCGTCCGCGTCTACCAAAAGCTGCATGTGCATGCTTAAAACGCGTTTTGGCACAAATCCATGTGCGGGTGCTAAAAAGAGCAGCATCGGCATGCTTTTCACGTCGTTTGGTAGAAATCCACGCGCGCGTTCTTGCCAAAAGCACCATTTGCATGCATATCGTGTGGTTTTGCAGAAAACTGCGTCCGCGTCTACCAAAGATGCATGTGCATGCTTAAAACGCGTTTTGGCACAAATCCATGTGCGGGTGCTAAAAAGAGCAGCATCGGCATGCTTTTCACGTCGTTTGGTAGAAATCCACGCGCGCGTTCTGCCAAAAGCACCATTTGCACGCATATCGTGTGGCTTTGCAGAAAACTGCGTCCGCGTCTACCAAAAGATGCATGTGCATGCTTAAAACGCGTTTTGGCACAAATCCATGTGCGGGTGCTAAAAAGAGCAGCATCGGCATGCTTTTCACGTCGTTTGGTAGAAATCCACTTGCGCGTTCTGCCAAAAGCACCATTTGCATGCATATCGTGTGGTTTTGCAGAAAACTGCGTCCGCGTCTACCAAAAGATGCATGTGCATGCTTAAAACACGTTTTGGCACAAATCCATGTGCGGGTGCTAAAAAGAGCAGCATCGGCATGCTTTTCATGTCGTTTGGTAGAAATCCACGCGCGCGTTCTTGCCAAAAGCACCATTTGCATGCATATCGTGTGGTTTTGCAGAAAACTGCGCCCGCGTCTACGAAAAGATGCATGTGCATGCTTAAAACGCCTTTTGGCACAAATCCCTGTGCGGGTGCTAAAAAGAGCAGCATCGGCATGCTTTTCACGTCGTTTCGTAGAAATCCACGTGCGCGTTCTGCCAAAAGCACCATTTGCATGCATATCGTGTGGTTTTGCAGAAAACTGCATCCTCGTCTACCAAAAGATGCATGTGCATGCTTAAAACGCGTTTTGGCAGAAATCCATGTGCGGGTGCTAAAAAGAGCAGCATCGGCATGCTTTTCACGTCGTTTGGTAGAAATCCACGCGCGCGTTCTGCCAAAAGCACCATTTGCATGCATATCGCGTGGTTTTGCAGAAAACTGCGTCCGCGTCTACCAAAAGATGTATGTGCATGCTTAAAACGCGTTTTGGCACAAATCCATGTGCGGGTGCTAAAAATAGCAGCATCGGCATGCTTTTCACGTCGTTTGATAGAAATCCACGCGCGCGTTCTTGTCAAAAGCACCATTTGCATGCATATCGTGTGGTTTTGCAGAAAACTGCATCCTCGTCTACCAAAAGCTGCATGTGCATGCTTAAATCGCGTTTTGGCACAAATCCATGTGCGGGTGCTAAAAAGAGCAGCATCGGCATGCTTTTCACGTCGTTTGGTAGAAATCCACGCGCGCGTTCTTGCCAAAAGCACCATTTGCATGCATATCGTGTGGTTTTGCAGAAAACTGCGTCCGCGTCTACCAAAAGATGCATGTGCATTCTTAAAACGCGTTTTGGCACAAATCCATGTGCGGGTGCTAAAAAGAGCAGCATCGGCATGCTTTTCACGTCGTTTGGTAGAAATCCACGCGCGCGTTCTGCCAAAAGCACCATTTGCACGCATATCGTGTGGTTTTGCAGAAAACTGCGTCCGCGTCTACCAAAAGATGCATGTGCATGCTTAAAACGCGTTTTGGCACAAATCCATGTGCGGGTGCTAAAAAGAGCAGCGTCGGCATGCTTTTCACGTCGTTTGGTAGAAATCCACGCGCGAGTTCTACCAAAAGCACCATTTGCACGCATATCGTGTGGTTTTGCAGAAAACTGCGTCCGCGTCTACCAAAAGCTGCATGTGCATGCTTAAAACGCGTTTTGGCACAAATCCATGTGCGGGTGCTAAAAAGAGCAGCATCGGCATGCTTTTCACGTCGTTTGGTAGAAATCCACGCGCGCGTTCTTGCCAAAAGCACCATTTGCATGCATATCGTGTGGTTTTGCAGAAAACTGCGTCCGCGTCTACCAAAAGATGCATGTGCATGCTTAAAACGCGTTTTGGCACAAATCCATGTGCGGGTGCTAAAAAGAGCAGCATCGGCATGCTTTTCACGTCGTTTGGTAGAAATCCACGCGCGCGTTCTGCCAAAAGCACCATTTGCACGCATATTGTGTGGCTTTGCAGAAAACTGCGTCCGCGTCTACCAAAAGATGCATGTGCATGCTTAAAACGCGTTTTGGCACAAATCCATGTGCGGGTGCTAAAAAGAGCAGCATCGGCATGCTTTTCACGTCGTTTGGTAGAAATTCACGCGCGCGTTCTTGCCAAAAGCACCATTTGCATGCATATCGTGTGGTTTGGCAGAAAACTGCGTCCGCGTCTACGAAAAGATGCATGTGCATGCTTAAAACGCCTTTTGGCACAAATCCCTGTGCGGGTGCTAAAAAGAGCAGCATCGGCATGCTTTTCACGTCGTTTGGTTGAAATCCACGCGCGCGTTCTGCCAAAAGCACCATTTGCATGCATATCGTGTGGTTTTGCAGAAAACTGCATCCTCGTCTACCAAAAGATGTATGTGCATGCTTAAAACGCGTTTTGGCACAAATCCATGTGCGGGTGCTAAAAATAGCAGCATCGGCATGCTTTTCACGTCGTTTGATAGAAATCCACGCGCGCGTTCTTGTCAAAAGCACCATTTGCATGCATATCGTGTGGTTTTGCAGAAAACTGCATCCTCGTCTACCAAAAGCTGCATGTGCATGCTTAAAACGCGTTTTGGCACAAATCCATGTGCAGGTGCTAAAAAGAGCAGCATCGGCATGCTTTTCACGTCGTTTGGTAGAAATCCACGCGCGCGTTCTTGCCAAAAGCACCATTTGCATGCATATCGTGTGGTTTTGCAGAAAACTGCGTCCGCGTCTACCAAAAGATGCATGTGCATGCTTAAAACGCGTTTTGGCACAAATCCATGTGCGGGTGCTAAAAAGAGCAGCATCGGCATGCTTTTCACGTCGTTTGGTAGAAATCCACGCGCGCGTTCTGCCAAAAGCACCATTTGCACGCATATCGTATGGTTTTGCAGAAAACTGCGTCCGCGTCTACCAAAAGATGCATGTGCATGCTTAAAACGCGTTTTGGCACAAATCCATGTGCGGGTGCTAAAAAGAGCAGCGTCGGCATGCTTTTCACGTCGTTTGGTAGAAATCCACGCGCGCGTTCTACCAAAAGCACCATTTGCACGCATATCGTGTGGTTTTGCAGAAAACTGCGTCCGCGTCTACCAAAAGCTGCATGTGCATGCTTAAAACGCGTTTTGGCACAAATCCATGTGCGGGTGCTAAAAAGAGCAGCATCGGCATGCTTTTCACGTCGTTTGGTAGAAATCCACGCGCGCGTTCTTGCCAAAAGCACCATTTGCATGCATATCGTGTGGTTTTGCAGAAAACTGCGTCCGCGTCTACCAAAAGATGCATGTGCATGCTTAAAACGCGTTTTGGCACAAATCCATGTGCGGGTGCTAAAAAGAGCAGCATCGGCATGCTTTTCACGTCGTTTGGTAGAAATCCACGCGCGCGTTCTGCCAAAAGCACCATTTGCACGCATGTCGTGTGGCTTTGCAGAAAACTGCGTCCGCGTCTGCCAAAAGATGCATGTGCATGCTTAAAACGCGTTTTGGCACAAATCCATGTGCGGGTGCTAAAAAGAGCAGCATCGGCATGCTTTTCACGTCGTTTGGTAGAAATCCACGCGCGCGTTCTGCCAAAAGCACCATTTGCATGCATATCGTGTGGTTTTGCAGAAAACTGCGTCCGCGTCTACCAAAAGATGCATGTGCATGCTTAAAACGCGTTTTGTCACAAATCAATGTGCGGGCGCTAAAAAGAGCAGCATCGGCATGCTTTTCACGTCGTTTGGTTGAAATCTACGCGCGCGTTCTACCAAAAGCACCATTTGCACGCATATCGTGTGGTTTTGCAGAAAACTGCGTCCGCGTCTACCAAAAGATGCATGTGCATGCTTAAAACGCGTTTTGGCACAAATCCATGTGCGGGTGCTAAAAAGAGCAGCATCGGCATGCTTTTCACGTCGTTTCGTTGAAATCCACGCGCGCGTTCTACCAAAAGCACCATTTGCACGCATATCGTGTGGTTTTGCAGAAAACTGCGTCCGCGTCTACCAAAAGATGCATGTGCATGCTTAAAACGCGTTTTGGCACAAATCCATGTGCGGGTGCTAAAAAGAGCAGCATCGGCATGCTTTTCACGTCGTTTGGTAGAAATCCACGCACGCGTTCTACCAAAAGCACCATTTGCATGCATATCGTGTGGTTTTGCAGAAAACTGCGCCGCGTCTACCAAAAGATGCATGTGCATGCTTAAAACTTGTTTTGGCACAAATCCATGTGCGGGTGCTAAAAAGAGCGGCATCGGCATGCTTTTCACGTCGTTTGGTAGAAATCCACTTGCGCGTTCTGCCAAAAGCACGATTTGCATGCATATCGTGTGGTTTTGCAGAAAATTGCGTCCGCGTCTACCAAAAGATGCATGTGCATGCTTAAAACGCGTTTTTGCACAAATCCATGAGCGGGTGCTAAAAAGAGCAGCATCGGCATGCTTTTCACGTCGTTTGGTAGAAATCCACGCGCGCGTTCTGCCAAAAGCACCATTTGCATGCATATCGTGTGGTTTTGCAGAAAACTGCGTCCGCGTCTACCAAAAGATGCATGTGCATGCTTAAAACGCCTTTTGGCACAAATCCATGTGCGGGTGCTAAAAAGAGCAGCATCGGCATGCTTTTCATGTCGTTTGGTAGAAATCCACGCGCGCGTTCTTGCCAAAAGCACCATTTGCATGCATATCGTGTGGTTTTGCAGAAAACTGCGTCCGCGTCTACGAAAAGATGCATGTGCATGCTTAAAACGCCTTTTGGCACAAATCCATGTGCGGGTGCTAAAAAGAGCAGCATCGGCATGCTTTTCACGTCGTTTTGTAGAAATCCACGTGCGCGTTCTGCCAAAAGCACCATTTGCATGCATATCGTGTGGTTTTGCAGAAAACTGCATCCTCGTCTACCAAAAGATGCATGTGCATGCTTAAAACGCGTTTTGGCACAAATCCATGTTCGGGTGCTAAAAAGAGCAGCATCGGCATGCTTTTCACGTCGTTTGGTAGAAATCCACGCGCGCGTTCTGCCAAAAGCACCATTTGCATGCATATCGCGTGGTTTTGCAGAAAACTGCGTCCGCGTCTACCCAAAGATGTATGTGCATGCTTAAAACGCGTTTTGGCACAAATCCATGTGCGGGTGCTAAAAATAGCAGCATCGGCATGCTTTTCACGTCGTTTGATAGAAATCCACGCGCGCGTTCTTGTCAAAAGCACCATTTGCATGCATATCGTGTGGTTTTGCAGAAAACTGCATCCTCGTCTACCAAAAGCTGCATGTGCATGCTTAAAACGCGTTTTGGCACAAATCCATGTGCGGGTGCTAAAAAGAGCAGCATCGGCATGCTTTTCACGTCGTTTGGTAGAAATCCACGCGCGCGTTCTTGCCAAAAGCACCATTTGCATGCATATCGTGTGGTTTTGCAGAAAACTGCGTCCGCGTCTACCAAAAGATGCATGTGCATGCTTAAAACGCGTTTTGGCACAAATCCATGTGCGGGTGCTAAAAAGAGCAGCATCGGCATGCTTTTCACGTCGTTTGGTAGAAATCCACGCGCGCGTTCTGCCAAAAGCACCATTTGCACGCATATCGTGTGGTTTTGCAGAAAACTGCGTCCGCGTCTACGAAAAGATGCATGTGCATGCTTAAAACGCGTTTTGGCACAAATCCATGTGCGGGTGCTAAAAAGAGCAGCGTCGGCATGCTTTTCACGTCGTTTGGTAGAAATCCACGCGCGCGTTCTACCAAAAGCGCCATTTGCACGCATATCGTGTGGTTTTGCAGAAAACTGCGTCCGCGTCTACCAAAAGCTGCATGTGCATGCTTAAAACGCGTTTTGGCACAAATCCATGTGCGGGTGCTAAAAAGAGCAGCATCGGCATGCTTTTCACGTCGTTTGGTAGAAATCCACGCGCGCGTTCTTGCCAAAAGCTCCATTTGCATGCATATCGTGTAATTTTGCAGAAAACTGCGTCCGCGTCTACCAAAAGATGCATGTGCATGCTTAAAACGCGTTTTGGCACAAATCCATGTGCGGGTGCTAAAAAGAGCAGCATCGGCATGCTTTTCACGTCGTTTGGTAGAAATCCACGCGCGCGTTCTGCCAAAAGCACCATTTGCACGCATATCGTGTGGCTTTGCAGAAAACTGCGTCCGCGTCTACCAAAAGATGCATGTGCATGCTTAAAACGCGTTTTGGCACAAATCCATGTGCGGGTGCTAAAAAGAGCAGCATCGGCATGCTTTTCACGTCGTTTGGTAGAAATCCACGCGCGCGTTCTGCCAAAAGCACCATTTGCATGCATATCGTGTGGTTTTGCAGAAAACTGCGTCCGCGTCTACCAAAAGATGCATGTGCATGCTTAAAACGCGTTTTGTCACAAATCCATGTGCGGGTGCTAAAAAGTGCAGCATCGGCATGCTTTTCACGTCGTTTGGTTGAAATCCACGCGCGCGTTCTACCAAAAGCACCATTTGCACGCATATCGTGTGGTTTTGCAGAAAACTGCGTCCGCGTCTACCAAAAGATGCATGTGCATGCTTAAAACGCGTTTTGGCACAAATCCATGTGCGGGTGCTAAAAAGAGCGGCATCGGCATGCTTTTCACGTCGTTTGGTAGAAATCCACTTGCGCGTTCTGCCAAAAGCACGATTTGCATGCATATCGTGTGGTTTTGCAGAAAACTGTGTCCGCGTCTACCAAAAGATGCATGTGCATGCTTAAAACGCGTTTTGGCACAAATCCATGTGCGGGTGCTAAAAAGAGCAGCATCGGCATGCTTTTCACGTCGTTTGGTAGAAATCCACGCGCGCGTTCTGCCAAAAGCACCATTTGCATGCATATCGCGTGGTTTTGCAGAAAACTACGTCCGCGTCGACCAAAAGATGCATGTGCATGCTTAAAACGCGTTTTGGCACAAATCCATGTGCGGGTGCTAAAAATAGCAGCATCGGCATGCTTTTCACGTCGTTTGATAGAAATCCACGCGCGCGTTCTTGTCAAAAGCACCATTTGCATGCATATCATGTGGTTTTGAAGCAAACTGCATCCTCGTCTACCAAAAGCTGCATGTGCATGCTTAAAACGCGTTTTGGCACAAATCCATGTGCGGGTGCTAAAAAGAGCAGCATCGGCATGCTTTTCACGTCGTTTGGTAGAAATCTACGCGCGCGTTCTTGCCAAAAGCACCATTTGCATGCATATCGTGTGGTTTTGCAGAAAACTGCGTCCGCGTCTACCAAAAGATGCATGTGCATGCTTAAAACGCGTTTTGGCACAAATCCATGTGCGGGTGCTAAAAAGAGCAGCATCGGCATGCTTTTCACGTCGTTTGGTAGAAATCCACGCGCGCGTTCTGCCAAAAGCACCATTTGCACGCATATCGTGTGGTTTTGCAGAAAACTGCGTCCGCGTCTACCAAAAGATGCATGTGCATGCTTAAAACGCGTTTTGGCACAAATCCATGTGCGGGTGCTAAAAAGAGCAGCATCGGCATGCTTTTCACGTCGTTTGGTTGAAATCCACGCGCGCGTTCTGCCAAAAGCACCATTTGCATGCATATCGTGTGGTTTTGCAGAAAACTGCGTCCGCGTCTACCAAAAGATGCATGTGCATGCTTAAAACGCGTTTTGGCACAAATCCATGTGCGGGTGCTAAAAAGAGCAGCATCGGCATGCTTTTCACGTCGTTTGGTAGAAATCCACGCACGCGTTCTGCCAAAAGCACCATTTGCATGCATATCGTGTGGTTTTGCAGAAAACTGTGTCCGCGTCTACCAAAAGATGCATGTGCATGCTTAAAACGCGTTTTGTCACAAATCAATGTGCGGGCGCTAAAAAGAGCAGCATCGGCATGCTTTTCACGTCGTTTGGTTGAAATCCACGCGCGCGTTCTACCAAAAGCACCATTTGCACGCATATCGTGTGGTTTTGCAGAAAACTGCGTCCGCGTCTACCAAAAGATGCATGTGCATGCTTAAAACGCGTTTTGGCACAAATCCATGTGCGGGTGCTAAAAAGAGCAGCATCGGCATGCTTTTCACGTCGTTTGGTAGAAATCCACGCGCGCGTTCTGCCAAAAGCACCATTTGCATGCATATCGTGTGGTTTTGCAGAAAACTGCGTCCGCGCCTACCAAAAGATGCATGTGCATGCTTAAAACGCGTTTTGGCACAAATCCATGTGCGGGTGCTAAAAAGAGCAGCATCGACATGCTTTTCACGTCGTTTGGTTGAAATCCACGCGCGCGTTCTACCAAAAGCACCATTTGCACGCATATCGTGTGGTTTTGCAGAAAACTGCGTCCGCGTCTACCAAAAGATGCATGTGCATACTTAAAACGCGTTTTGTCACAAATCAATGTGCGGGCGCTAAAAAGAGCAGCATCGGCATGCTTTTCACGTCGTTTGGTTGAAATCCACGCGCGCGTTCTACCAAAAGGACCATTTGCACGCATATCGTGTGGTTTTGCAGAAAACTGCGTCCGCGTCTACCAAAAGATGCATGTGCATGCTTAAAACGCGTTTTGGCACAAATCCATGTGCAGGTGCTAAAAAGAGCAGCATCGGCATGCTTTTCACGTCGTTTGGTAGAAATCCACGCGCGCGTTCTGCCAAAAGCACCATTTGCATGCATATCGTGTGGTTTTGCAGAAAACTGCGTCCGCGTCTACCAAAAGATGCATGTGCATGCTTAAAACGCGTTTTGGCACAAATCCACGTGCGGGTGCTAAAAAGAGCAGCATCGGCATGCTTTTCACGTCGTTTGGTAGAAATCCACGGGCGCGTTCTGCCAAAAGCACCATTTGCATGCATATCGTGTGGTTTTGCAGAAAACTGCGTCCGCGTCTACCAAAAGATGCATGTGCATGCTTAAAACGCGCTTTGGCACAAATCCATGTGCGGGTGCTAAAAAGAGCAGCATCGGCATGCTTTTCGCGTCGTTTGGTAGAAATCCACGCGCGCGTTCTGCCAAAAGCACCATTTGCATGCATATCGTGTGGTTTTGCAGAAAACTGCGTCCGCGTCTACCAAAAGATGCATGTGCATGCTAAAAACGCGTTTTGGCACAAATCCATGTGCGGGTGCTAAAAAGAGCAGTTTCGGCATGCTTTTCACGTCGTTTGGTAGAAATCCACGCGCGCGTTCTGCCAAAAGAACCATTTGCATGCATATCGTGTGGTTTTGCAGAAAACTTCGTCCGCGTCTACCAAAAGATGCATGTGCATGCTTAAAACGCGTTTTGGCACAAATCCATGTGCGGGTGGTAAAAAGAGCAGCATCGGCATGCTTTTCACGTCGTTTGGTAGAAATCCACGCGCGCGTTCTGCCAAAAGCACCATTTGCATGCATATCGTGTGGTTTTGCAGAAAACTGCGTCCGCGTCTACCAAAAGATGCATGTGCATGCTTAAAACGCGTTTTGGCACAAATCCATGTGCGGGTGCTAAAAAGAGCAGCATCGGCATGCTTTTCACATTGTTTGGTAGAAATCCACGCGCGCGTTCTGCCAAAAGCACCATTTGCATGCATATCGCGTGGTTTTGCAGAAAACTGCGTCCGCGTCTACCAAAAGATGCATACGCATGCTTAAAACGCGTTTTGACACAAATCCATGTGCGGGTGCTAAAAAGAGCAGCATCGGCATGCTTTTCACGTCGTTTGGTAGAAATCCACGCGCGCGTTCTGCCAAAAGCACCCTTTGCATGCATATCGTGTGGTTTTGCAGAAAACTGCGTCCGCGTCTACCAAAAGATGCATGCGCATGCTTAAAACGCGTTTTGTCACAAATCCATGTGCGGGTGCTAAAAAGAGCAGCATCGGCCTGCTTTTCACGTCGTTTGGTAGAAATCCACGCGCGCGTTCTGCCAAAAGCACCATTTGCATGCATATCGTGTGGTTTTGCAGAAAACTGCGTCCGCGTCTACCAAAAGATGCATGTGCATGCTAAAAACGCGTTTTGGCACAAATCCATGTGCGGGTGCTAAAAAGAGCAGTTTCGGCATGCTTTTCACGTCGTTTGGTAGAAATCCACGCGCGCGTTCTGCCAAAAGAACCATTTGCATGCATATCGTGTGGTTTTGCAGAAAACTGCGTCCGCGTCTACCAAAAGATGCATGCGCATGCTTAAAACGCGTTTTGGCACAAATCCATGTGCGGGTGCTAAAAAGAGCAGCATCGGCATGCTTTTCACGTCGTTTGGTAGAAATCCACGCGCGCGTTCTGCCAAAAGCACAATTTGCATGCATATCGTGTGGTTGTGCAGAAAACTTCGTCCGCGTCTACCAAAAGATGCATGCGCATGCTTAGAACGCGTTTTGGCACAAATCCATGTGCGGGTGCTAAAAAGAGCAGCATCGGCATGCTTTTCACGTCGTTTGGCAGAAATCCACGCGCGCGTTCTGCCAAAAGCACCATTTGCATGCATATCGTGTGGTTTTGCAGAAAACTGCGTCCGCGTCTACCAAAAGATGCATGCGCATGCTTAAAACGCGTTTTGGCACAAATCCATGTGCGGGTGCTAAAAAGAGCAGCATCGGCATGCTTTTCACGTCGTTTGGTAGAAATCCACGCGCGCGTTCTGCCAAAATCAACATTTGCATGCATATCGTGTGGTTTTGCAGAAAACTGCGTCCGCGTCTACCAAAAGATGCATGTGCATGCTTAAAACGCGTTTTGGCACAAATCCATGTGCGGGTACTAAAAAGAGCAGCATCGGCATGCTTTTCACGTCGTTTGGTAGAAATCCACGCGCGTTCTGCCAAAAGCACCATTTGCGTGCATATCGTGTGGTTTTGCAGAAAACTGCGTCCGCGTCTACCAAAAGATGCATGTGCATGCTTAAAACGCGTTTTGGCACAAATCCATGCGCGGGTGCTAAAAAGGGCAGCATCGGCATGCTTTTCACGTCGTTTGGTAGAAATCCACGCGCGCGTTCTGCCAAAAGCACCATTTGCATGCATATCGCGTGGTTTTGCAGAAAACTACGTCCGCGTCGACCAAAAGATGCATGTGCATGCTTAAAACGCGTTTTGGCACAAATCCATGTGCGGGTGCTAAAAATAGCAGCATCGGCATGCTTTTCACGTCGTTTGATAGAAATCCACGCGCGCGTTCTTGTCAAAAGCACCATTTGCATGCATATCATGTGGTTTTGCAGCAAACTGCATCCTCGTCTACCAAAAGCTGCATGTGCATGCTTAAAAGGCGTTTTTGCACAAATCCATGTGCGGGTGCTAAAAAGAGCAGCATCGGCATGCTTTTCACGTCGTTTGGTAGAAATCCACGCGCGTTCTGCCAAAAGCACCATTTGCGTGCATATCGTGTGGTTTTGCAGAAAACTGCGTCCGCGTCTACCAAAAGATGCATGTGCATGCTTAAAACGCGTTTTGGCACAAATCCATGTGCGGGTGCTAAAAAGTGCAGCATCGGCATGCTTTTCACGTCGTTTGGTTGAAATCCACGCGCGCGTTCTACCAAAAGCACCATTTGCACGCATATCGTGTGGTTTTGCAGAAAACTGCGTCCGCGTCTACCAAAAGATGCATGTGCATGCTTAAAACGCGTTTTGGCACAAATCCATGTGCGGGTGCTAAAAAGAGCAGCATCGGCATGCTTTTCACGTCGTTTGGTAGAAATCCACGCACGCGTTCTACCAAAAGCACCATTTGCATGCATATCGTGTGGTTTTGCAGAAAACTGCGTCCGCGTCTACCAAAAGATGCATGTGCATGCTTAAAACGCCTTTTGGCACAAATCCATGTGCGGGTGCTAAAAAGAGCGGCATCGGCATGCTTTTCACGTCGTTTGGTAGAAATCCACTTGCGCGTTCTGCCAAAAGCACGATTTGCATGCATATCGTGTGGTTTTGCAGAAAACTGCGTCCGCGTCTACCAAAAGATGCATGTGCATGCTTAAAACGCGTTTTGGCACAAATCCATGTGCGGGTGCTAAAAAGAGCAGCATCGGCATGCTTTTCACGTCGTTTGGTAGAAATCCACGAGCGCGTTCTGCCAAAAGCACCATTTGCATGCATATCGCGTGGTTTTGCAGAAAACTACGTCCGCGTCGACCAAAAGATGCATGTGCATGCTTAAAACGCGTTTTGGCACAAATCCATGTGCGGGTGCTAAAAATAGCAGCATCGGCATGCTTTTCACGTCGTTTGATAGAAATCCACGCGCGCGTTCTTGTCAAAAGCACCATTTGCATGCATATCATGTGGTTTTGCAGCAAACTGCATCCTCGTCTACCAAAAGCTGCATGTGCATGCTTAAAACGCGTTTTGGCACAAATCCATGTGTGGGTGCTAAAAAGAGCAGCATCGGCATGCTTTTCACGTCGTTTGGTAGAAATCTACGCGCGCGTTCTTGCCAAAAGCACCATTTGCATGCATATCGTGTGGTTTTGCAGAAAACTGCGTCCGCGTCTACCAAAAGATGCATGTGCATGCTTAAAACGCGTTTTGGCACAAATCCATGTGCGGGTGCTAAAAAGAGCAGCATCGGCATGCTTTTCACGTCGTTTGGTAGAAATCCACGCGCGCGTTCTGCCAAAAGCACCATTTGCACGCATATCGTGTGGTTTTGCAGAAAACTGCGTCCGCGTCTACCAAAAGATGCATGTGCATGCTTAAAACGCGTTTTGGCACAAATCCATGTGCGGGTGCTAAAAAGAGCAGCATCGGCATGCTTTTCACGTCGTTTGGTAGAAATCCACTTGCGCGTTCTGCCAAAAGCACGATTTGCATGCATATCGTGTGGTTTTGCAGAAAACTGCGTCCGCGTCTACCAAAAGATGCATGTGCATGCTTAAAACGCGTTTTGGCACAAATCCATGTGCGGGTGCTAAAAAGTGCAGCATCGGCATGCTTTTCACGTCGTTTGGTTGAAATCCACGCGCGCGTTCTACCAAAAGCACCATTTGCACGCATATCGTGTGGTTTTGCAGAAAACTGCGTCCGCGTCTACCAAAAGATGCATGTGCATGCTTAAAACGCGTTTTGGCACAAATCCATGTGCGGGTGCTAAAAAGAGCAGCATCGGCATGCTTTTCACGTCGTTTGGTAGAAATCCACGCACGCGTTCTACCAAAAGCACCATTTGCATGCATATCCTGTGGTTTTGCAGAAAACTGCGTCCGCGTCTACCAAAAGATGCATGTGCATGCTTAAAACGCCTTTTGGCACAAATCCATGTGCGGGTGCTAAAAAGAGCGGCATCGGCATGCTTTTCACGTCGTTTGGTAGAAATCCACTTGCGCGTTCTGCCAAAAGCACGATTTGCATGCATATCGTGTGGTTTTGCAGAAAACTGCGTCCGCGTCTACCAAAAGATGCATGTGCATGCTTAAAACGCGTTTTGGCACAAATCCATGTGCGGGTGCTAAAAAGAGCAGCATCGGCATGCTTTTCACGTCGTTTGGTAGAAATCCACGAGCGCGTTCTGCCAAAAGCACCATTTGCATGCATATCGCGTGGTTTTGCAGAAAACTACGTCCGCGTCGACCAAAAGATGCATGTGCATGCTTAAAACGCGTTTTGGCACAAATCCATGTGCGGGTGCTAAAAATAGCAGCATCGGCATGCTTTTCACGTCGTTTGATAGAAATCCACGCGCGCGTTCTTGTCAAAAGCACCATTTGCATGCATATCATGTGGTTTTGCAGCAAACTGCATCCTCGTCTACCAAAAGCTGCATGTGCATGCTTAAAACGCGTTTTGGCACAAATCCATGTGCGGGTGCTAAAAAGAGCAGCATCGGCATGCTTTTCACGTCGTTTGGTAGAAATCTACGCGCGCGTTCTTGCCAAAAGCACCATTTGCATGCATATCGTGTGGTTTTGCAGAAAACTGCGTCCGCGTCTACCAAAAGATGCATGTGCATGCTTAAAACGCGTTTTGGCACAAATCCATGTGCGGGTGCTAAAAAGAGCAGCATCGGCATGCTTTTCACGTCGTTTGGTAGAAATCCACGCGCGCGTTCTGCCAAAAGCACCATTTGCACGCATATCGTGTGGTTTTGCAGAAAACTGCGTCCGCGTCTACCAAAAGATGCATGTGCATGCTTAAAACGCGTTTTGGCACAAATCCATGTGCGGGTGCTAAAAAGAGCAGCATCGGCATGCTTTTCACGTCGTTTGGTAGAAATCCACTTGCGCGTTCTGCCAAAAGCACGATTTGCATGCATATCGTGTGGTTTTGCAGAAAACTGCGTCCGCGTCTACCAAAAGATGCATGTGCATGCTTAAAACGCGTTTTGGCACAAATCCATTGTGCGTGTGCTAAAAAGAGCAGCATCGGCATGCTTTTCACGTCGTTTGGTAGAAATCCACGAGCGCGTTCTGCCAAAAGCACCATTTGCATGCATATCGCGTGGTTTTGCAGAAAACTACGTCCGCGTCGACCAAAAGATGCATGTGCATGCTTAAAACGCGTTTTGGCACAAATCCATGTGCGGGTGCTAAAAATAGCAGCATCGGCATGCTTTTCACGTCGTTTGATAGAAATCCACGCGCGCGTTCTTGTCAAAAGCACCATTTGCATGCATATCATGTGGTTTTGCAGCAAACTGCATCCTCGTCTACCAAAAGCTGCATGTGCATGCTTAAAACGCGTTTTGGCACAAATCCATGTGCGGGTGCTAAAAAGAGCAGCATCGGCATGCTTTTCACGTCGTTTGGTAGAAATCTACGCGCGCGTTCTTGCCAAAAGCACCATTTGCATGCATATCGTGTGGTTTTGCAGAAAACTGCGTCCGCGTCTACCAAAAGATGCATGTGCATGCTTAAAACGCGTTTTGGCACAAATACATGTGCGGGTGCTAAAAAGAGCAGCATCGGCATGCTTTTCACGTCGTTTGGTAGAAATCCACGCGCGCGTTCTGCCAAAAGCACCATTTGCACGCATATCGTGTGGTTTTGCAGAAAACTGCGTCCGCGTCTACCAAAAGATGCATGTGCATGCTAAAAACGCGTTTTGGCACAAATCCATGTGCGGGTGCTAAAAAGAGCAGTTTCGGCATGCTTTTCACGTCGTTTGGTAGAAATCCACGCGCGCGTTCTGCCAAAAGAACCATTTGCATGCATATCGTGTGGTTTTGCAGAAAACTGCGTCCGCGTCTACCAAAAGATGCATGCGCATGCTTAAAACGCGTTTTGGCACAAATCCATGTGCGGGTGCTAAAAAGAGCAGCATCGGCATGCTTTTCACGTCGTTTGGTAGAAATCCACGCGCGCGTTCTGCCAAAAGCACAATTTGCATGCATATCGTGTGGTTTTGCAGAAAACTTCGTCCGCGTCTACCAAAAGATGCATGCGCATGCTTAAAACGCGTTTTGGCACAAATCCATGTGCGGGTGCTAAAAAGAGCAGCATCGGCATGCTTTTCACGTCGTTTGGTAGAAATCCACGCACGCGTTCTGCCAAAAGCACCATTTGCATGCATATCGTGTGGTTTTGCAGAAAACTGCGTCCGCGTCTACCAAAAGATGCATGCGCATGCTTAAAACGCGTTTTGGCACAAATCCATGTGCGGGTGCTAAAAAGAGCAGCATCGGCATGCTTTTCACGTCGTTTGGTAGAAATCCACGCGCGCGTTCTGCCAAAATCAACATTTGCATGCATATCGTGTGGTTTTGCAGAAAACTGCGTCCGCGTCTACCAAAAGATGCATGTGCATGCTTAAAACGCGTTTTGGCACAAATCCATGTGCGGGTACTAAAAAGAGCAGCATCGGCATGCTTTTCACGTCGTTTGGTGGAAATCCACGCGCGTTCTGCCAAAAGCACCATTTGCGTGCATATCGTGTGGTTTTGCAGAAAACTGCGTCCGCGTCTACCAAAAGATGCATGTGCATGCTTAAAACGCGTTTTGGCACAAATCCATGCGCGGGTGCTAAAAAGGGCAGCATCGGCATGCTTTTCACGTCGTTTGGTAGAAATCCACGCACGCGTTCTGCAAAAGCACCATTTGCATGCATATCGTGTGGTTTTGCAGAAAACTTCGTCCGCGTCTACCAAAAGATGCATGTGCATGCTTAAAACGGGTTTTGGCCACAAATCCATGTGCGGGTGCTAAAAAGAGCAGCATCGGCATGCTTTTCACGTCGTTTGGTAGAAATCCACGCGCGCGTTCTGCCAAAAGCACCATTTGCATGCATATCGTGTGGTTTTGCAGAAAACTGCGTCCGCGTCTACCAAAAGATGCATGTGCATGCTTAAAACGCGTTTTGGCACAAATCCATGTGCGGGTACTAAAAAGAGCAGCATCGGCATGCTTTTCACGTCGTTTGGTAGAAATCCACGCGCGTTCTGCCAAAAGCACCATTTGCGTGCATATCGTGTGGTTTTGCAGAAAACTGCGTCCGCGTCTACCAAAAGATGCATGTGCATGCTTAAAACGCGTTTTGGCACAAATCCATGCGCGGGTGCTAAAAAGGGCAGCATCGGCATGCTTTTCACGTCGTTTGGTAGAAATCCACGCACGCGTTCTGCCAAAAGCACCATTTGCATGCATATCGTGTGGTTTTGCAGGAAAACTTCGTCCGCGTCTACCAAAAGATGCATGTGCATGCTTAAAACGGGTTTTGGCCACAAATCCATGTGCGGGTGCTAAAAAGAGCAGCATCGGCATGCTTTTCACGTCGTTTGGTAGAAATCCACGCGCGCGTTCTGCCAAAAGCACCATTTGCATGCATATCGTGTGGTTTTGCAGAAAACTGGGTCCGCGTCCACCAAAAGATGCATGTGCATGCTTAAAACGCGTTTTGGCACAAACCCATGTGCGGGTGCTAAAAAGAGCAGCATCGGCATGCTTTTCACGTCGTTTGGTAGAAATCCACGCGCGCGTTCTGCCAAAAGCACCATTTGCATGCATGTCGTGTGGTTTTGCAGAAAACTGCGTCCGCGTCTACCAAAAGATGCATGCGCATGCTTAAAACGCGTTTTGGCACAAATCCATGTGCGGGTGCTAAAAAGAGCAGCATCGGCATGCTTTTCACGTCGTTTGGTAGAAATCCACGCGCGCGTTCTGCCAAAAGCACCATTTGCATGCATATCGTGTGGTTTTGCAGAAAACTGCGTCCGCGTCTACCAAAAGATGCATGCGCATGCTTAAAACGCGTTTTGGCACAAATCCATGTGCGGGTGCTAAAAAGAGCAGCATCGGCATGCTTTTCACGTCGTTTGGGAGAAATCCACGCGCGCGTTCTGCCAAAAGCACCATTTGCATGCATATCGTGTGGTTTTGCAGAAAACTGCGTCCGCGTCTACCAAAAGATGCATGCGCATGCTTAAAACGCGTTTTGGCACAAATTCATGTGCGGGTGCTAAAAAGAGCAGCATCGGCCTGCTTTTCACGTCGTTTGGTAGAAATCCACGCGCGCGTTCTGCCAAGAGCACCATTTCCATGCATATCGTGTGGTTTTGCAGAAAACTGCGTCCGCGTCTACCAAAAGATGCATGCGCATGCTTAAAACGCGTTTTGGCACAAATCCATGTGCGGGTGCTAAAAAGAGCAGCATCGGCATGCTTTTCACGTCGTTTGGTAGAAATCCACGCGCGTTCTGCCAAAAGCACCATTTGCGTGCATATCGTGTGGTTTTGCAGAAAACTGCGTCCGCGTCTACCAAAAGATGCATGTGCATGCTTAAAACGCGTTTTGGCACAAATCCATGCGCGGGTGCTAAAAAGGGCAGCATCGGCATGCTTTTCACGTCGTTTGGTAGAAATCCACGCGCGCGTTCTGCCAAAAGCACCATTTGCATGCATATCGTGTGGTTTTGCAGAAAACTTCGTCCGCGTCTACCAAAAGATGCATGTGCATGCTTAAAACGGGTTTTGGCACAAATCCATGTGCGGGTGCTAAAAAGAGCAGCATCGGCATGCTTTTCACGTCGTTTGGTAGAAATCCACGCGCGCGCTCTGCCAAAAGCACCATTTGCATGCATATCGTGTGGTTTTGCAGAAAACTGCGTCCGCGTCCACCAAAAGATGCATGTGCATGCTTAAAACGCGTTTTGGCACAAACCCATGTGCGGGTGCTAAAAAGAGCAGCATCGGCATGCTTTTCACGTCGTTTGGTAGAAATCCACGCGCGCGTTCTGCCAAAAGCACCATTTGCATGCATGTCGTGTGGTTTTGCAGAAAACTGCGTCCGCGTCTACCAAAAGATGCATGCGCATGCTTAAAACGCGTTTTGGCACAAATCCATGTGCGGGTGCTAAAAAGAGCAGCATCGGCATGCTTTTCACGTCGTTTGGTAGAAATCCACGCGCGCGTTCTGCCAAAAGCACAATTTGCATGCATATCGTGTGGTTTTGCAGAAAACTTCGTCCGCGTCTACCAAAAAGATGCATGTGCATGCTTAAAACGGGTTTTTGGCACAAATCCATGTGCGGGTGCTAAAAAGAGCAGCATCGGCATGCTTTTCACGTCGTTTGGTAGAAATCCACGCGCGCGTTCTGCCAAAAGCACCATTTGCATGCATATCGTGTGGTTTTGCAGAAAACTGCGTCCGCGTCCACCAAAAGATGCATGTGCATGCTTAAAACGCGTTTTGGCACAAACCCATGTGCGGGTGCTAAAAAGAGCAGCATCGGCATGGTTTTCACGTCGTTTGGTAGAAATCCACGCGCGCGTTCTGCCAAAAGCACCATTTGCATGCATGTCGTGTGGTTTTGCAGAAAACTGCGTCCGCGTCTACCAAAAGATGCATGCGCATGATTAAAACGGGTTTTGGCACAAATCCATGTGCGGGTGCTAAAAAGAGCAGCATCGGCATGCTTTTCACGTCGTTTGGTAGAAATCCACGCGCGCGTTCTGCCAAAAGCACCATTTGCATGCATATCGTGTGGTTTTGCAGAAAACTGCGTCCGCGTCTACCAAAAGATGCATGCGCATGCTTAAAACGCGTTTTGGCACAAATCCATGTGCGGGTGCTAAAAAGAGCAGCATCGGCATGCTTTTCACGTCGTTTGGCAGAAATCTACGCGCGCGTTCTGCCAAAAGCACCATTTGCATGCATATCGTGTGGTTTTGCAGAAAACTGCGTCCGCGTCTACCAAAAGATGCATGCGCATGCTTAAAACGCGTTTTGGCACAAATCCATGTGCGGGTGCTAAAAAGAGCAGCATCGGCATGCTTTTCACGTCGTTTGGTAGAAATCCACGCGCGCGTTCTGCCAAAATCACCATTTGCATGCATATCGTGTGGTTTTGCAGAAAACTGCGTCCGCGTCTACCAAAAGATGCATGTGCATGCTTAAAACGCGTTTTGGCACAAATCCATGTGCGGGTGCTAAAAAGAGCAGCATCGGGCATGCTTTTCACGTCGTTTGGTAGAAATCCACGCGCGTTCTGCCAAAAGCACCATTTGCGTGCATATCGTGTGGTTTTGCAGAAAACTGCGTCCGCGTCTACCAAAAGATGCATGTGCATGCTTAAAACGCGTTTTGGCACAAATCCATGCGCGGGTGCTAAAAAGGGCAGCATCGGCATGCTTTTCACGTCGTTTGGTAGAAATCCACGCGCGCGTTCTGCCAAAAGCACCATTTGCATGCATATCGTGTGGTTTTGCAGAAAACTTCGTCCGCGTCTACCAAAGATGCATGTGCATGCTTAAAACGGGTTTTGGCACAAATCCATGTGCGGGTGCTAAAAAGAGCAGCATCGGCATGCTTTTCACGTCGTTTGGTAGAAATCCACGCGCGCGTTCTGCCAAAAGCACCATTTGCATGCATATCGTGTGGTTTTGCAGAAAACTGCGTCCGCGTCCACCAAAAGATGCATGTGCATGCTTAAAACGCGTTTTGGCACAAACCCATGTGCGGGTGCTAAAAAGAGCAGCATCGGCATGCTTTTCACGTCGTTTGGTAGAAATCCACGCGCGCGTTCTGCCAAAAGCACCATTTGCATGCTGTCGTGTGGTTTTGCAGAAAACTGCGTCCGCGTCTACCAAAAGATGCATGCGCATGCTTAAAAACGCGTTTTGGCACAAATCCATGTGCGGGTGCTAAAAAGAGCAGCATCGGCATGCTTTTCACGTCGTTTGGTAGAAATCCACGCGCGCGTTGTGCCAAAAGCACAATTTGCATGCATATCGTGTGGTTTTGCAGAAAACTTCGTCCGCGTCTACCAAAAGATGCATGTGCATGCTTAAAACGGGTTTTGGCACAAATCCATGTGCGGGTGCTAAAAAGAGCAGCATCGGCATGCTTTTCACGTCGTTTGGTAGAAATCCACGCGCGCGTTCTGCCAAAAGCACCATTTGCATGCATATCGTGTGGTTTTGCAGAAAACTGCGTCCGCGTCCACCAAAAGATGCATGTGCATGCTTTAAAACGCGTTTTGGCACAAACCCATGTGCGGGTGCTAAAAAGAGCAGCATCGGCATGGTTTTCACGTCGTTTGGTAGAAATCCACTCGCGCGTTCTGCCAAAAGCACCATTTGCATGCATGTCGTGTGGTTTTGCAGAAAACTGCGTCCGCGTCTACCAAAAGATGCATGCGCATGATTAAAACGCGTTTTGGCACAAATCCATGTGCGGGTGCAAGAAAGAGCAGCATCGGCATGCTTTTCACGTCGTTTGGTAGAAATCCACGCGCGCGTTCTGCCAAAAGCACCATTTGCATGCATATCGTGTGGTTTTGCAGAAAACTGCGTCCGCGTCTACCAAAAGATGCATGCGCATGCTTAAAACGGGTTTTGGCACAAATCCATGTGCGGGTGCTAAAAAGAGCAGCATCGGCATGCTTTTCACGTCGTTTGGTAGAAATCCACGCGCGCGTTCTGCCAAAAGCACCATTTGCATGCATATCGTGTGGTTTTGCAGAAAACTGCGTCCGCGTCTACCAAAAGATGCATGCGCATGCTTAAAACGCGTTTTGCACAAATCCATGTGCGGGTGCTAAAAAGAGCAGCATCGGCATGCTTTTCACGTCGTTTGGCAGAAATCCACGCGCGCGTTCTGCCAAAGCACCATTTGCATGCATGTCGTGTGGTTTTGCAGAAAACTGCGTCCGCGTCTACCAAAAGCATGCATGCGCATGATTAAAACGGGTTTTGGCACAAATCCATGTGCGGGTGCTAAAAAGAGCAGCATCGGCATGCTTTTCACGTCGTTTGGTAGAAATCCACGCGCGCGTTCTGCCAAAAGCACCATTTGCATGCATATCGTGTGGTTTTGCAGAAAACTGCGTCCGCGTCTACCAAAAGATGCATGCGCATGCTTAAAACGCGTTTTGGCACAAATCCATGTGCGGGTGCTAAAAAGAGCAGCATCGGCATGCTTTTCACGTCGTTTGGCAGAAATCCACGCGCGCGTTCTGCCAAAAGCACCATTTGCATGCATATCGTGTGGTTTTGCAGAAAACTGCGTCCGCGTCTACCAAAAGATGCATGCGCATGCTTAAAACGCGTTTTGGCACAAATCCATGTGCGGGTGCTAAAAAGAGCAGCATCGGCATGCTTTTCACGTCGTTTGGTAGAAATCCACGCGCGCGTTCTGCCAAAATCACCATTTGCATGCATATCGTGTGGTTTTGCAGAAAACTGCGTCCGCGTCTACCAAAAGATGCATGTGCATGCTTAAAACGCGTTTTGGCACAAATCCATGTGCGGGTGCTAAAAAGAGCAGCATCGGCATGCTTTTCACGTCGTTTGGTAGAAATCCACGCGCGTTCTGCCAAAAGCACCATTTGCGTGCATATCGTGTGGTTTTGCAGAAAACTGCGTCCGCGTCTACCAAAAGATGCATGCGCATGCTTAAAACGCGTTTTGGCACAAATCCATGCGCGGGTGCTAAAAAGGGCAGCATCGGCATGCTTTTCACGTCGTTTGGTAGAAATCCACGCGCGCGTTCTGCCAAAAGCACCATTTGCATGCATATCGTGTGGTTTTGCAGAAAACTTCGTCCGCGTCTACCAAAAGATGCATGTGCATGCTTAAAACGGGTTTTGGCACAAATCCATGTGCGGGTGCTAAAAAGAGCAGCATCGGCATGCTTTTCACGTCGTTTGGTAGAAATCCACGCGCGCGTTCTGCCAAAAGCACCATTTGCATGCATATCGTGTGGTTTTGCAGAAAACTGCGTCCGCGTCCACCAAAAGATGCATGTGCATGCTTAAAACGCGTTTTGGCACAAACCCATGTGCGGGTGCTAAAAAGAGCAGCATCGGCATGCTTTTCACGTCGTTTGGTAGAAATCCACGCGCGCGTTCTGCCAAAAGCACCATTTGCATGCATGTCGTGTGGTTTTGCAGAAAACTGCGTCCGCGTCTACCAAAAGATGCATGCGCATGCTTAAAACGCGTTTTGGCACAAATCCATGTGCGGGTGCTAAAAAGAGCAGCATCGGCATGCTTTTCACGTCGTTTGGTAGAAATCCACGCGCGCGTTCTGCCAAAAGCACAATTTGCATGCATATCGTGTGGTTTTGCAGAAAACTTCGTCCGCGTCTACCAAAAGATGCATGTGCATGCTTAAAACGGGTTTTGGCACAAATCCATGTGCGGGTGCTAAAAAGAGCAGCATCGGCATGCTTTTCACGTCGTTTGGTAGAAATCAACGCGCGCGTTCTGCCAAAAGCACCATTTGCATGCATATCGTGTGGTTTTGCAGAAAACTGCGTCCGCGTCCACCAAAAGATGCATGTGCATGCTTAAAACGCGTTTTGGCACAAACACATGTGCGGGTGCTAAAAAGAGCAGCATCGGCATGGTTTTCACGTCGTTTGGTAGAAATCCACGCGCGCGTTCTGCCAAAAGCACCATTTGCATGCATGTCGTGTGGTTTTGCAGAAAACTGCGTCCGCGTCTACCAAAAGATGCATGCGCATGATTAAAACGCGTTTTGGCACAAATCCATGTGCGGGTGCAAGAAAGAGCAGCATCGGCATGCTTTTCACGTCGTTTGGTAGAAATCCACGCGCGCGTTCTGCCAAAAGCACCATTTGCATGCATATCGTGTGGTTTTGCAGAAAACTGCGTCCGCGTCTACCAAAAGATGCATGCGCATGCTTAAAACGGGTTTTGGCACAA
This sequence comes from Dermacentor variabilis, assembly GCF_050947875.1. Classification (NCBI taxonomy): domain Eukaryota; kingdom Metazoa; phylum Arthropoda; class Arachnida; order Ixodida; family Ixodidae; genus Dermacentor; species Dermacentor variabilis. The sequence continues at coordinate 113,720 of NW_027460821.1, forward strand.
ATCCATGTGCGGGTGCTAAAAAGAGCAGCATCGGCATGCTTTTCACGTCGTTTGGTAGAAATCCACGCGCGCGTTCTGCCAAAAGCACCATTTGCATGCATATCGTGTGGTTTTGCAGAAAACTGCGTCCGCGTCTACCAAAAGATGCATGCGCATGCTTAAAACGCGTTTTGGCACAAATCCATGTGCGGGTGCTAAAAAGAGCAGCATCGGCATGCTTTTCACGTCGTTTGGCAGAAATCCACGCGCGCGTTCTGCCAAAAGCACCATTTGCATGCATGTCGTGTGGTTTTGCAGAAAACTGCGTCCGCGTCTACCAAAAGATGCATGCGCATGATTAAAACGGGTTTTGGCACAAATCCATGTGCGGGTGCTAAAAAGAGCAGCATCGGCATGCTTTTCACGTCGTTTGGTAGAAATCCACGCGCGCGTTCTGCCAAAAGCACCATTTGCATGCATATCGTGTGGTTTTGCAGAAAACTGCGTCCGCGTCTACCAAAAGATGCATGCGCATGCTTAAAACGCGTTTTGGCACAAATCCATGTGCGGGTGCTAAAAAGAGCAGCATCGGCATGCTTTTCACGTCGTTTGGCAGAAATCCACGCGCGCGTTCTGCCAAAAGCACCATTTGCATGCATATCGTGTGGTTTTGCAGAAAACTGCGTCCGCGTCTACCAAAAGATGCATGCGCATGCTTAAAACGCTGTTTTGGCACAAATCCATGTGCGGGTGCTAAAAAGAGCAGCATCGGCATGCTTTTCACGTCGTTTGGTAGAAATCCACGCGCGCGTTCTGCCAAAATCACCATTTGCATGCATATCGTGTGGTTTTGCAGAAAACTGCGTCCGCGTCTACCAAAAGATGCATGTGCATGCTTAAAACGCGTTTTGGCACAAATCCATGTGCGGGTGCTAAAAAGAGCAGCATCGGCATGCTTTTCACGTCGTTTGGTAGAAATCCACGCGCGCGTTCTGCCAAAAGCACCATTTGCATGCATATCGTGTGGTTTTGCAGAAAACTGCGTCCGCGTCTACCAAAAGATGCATGCGCATGCTTAAAACGCGTTTTGGCACAAATCCATGTGCGGGTGCTAAAAAGAGCAGCATCGGCATGCTTTTCACGTCGTTTGGTAGAAATCCACGCGCGCGTTCTGCCAAAATCACCATTTGCATGCATATCGTGTGGTTTTGCAGAAAACTGCGTCCGCGTCTACCAAAAGATGCATGTGCATGCTTAAAACGCGTTTTGGCACAAATCCATGTGCGGGTGCTAAAAAGAGCTGCATCGGCATGCTTTTCACGTCGTTTGGTAGAAATCCACGCGCGTTCTGCCAAAAGCACCATTTGCGTGCATATCGTGTGGTTTTGCAGAAAACTGCGTCCGCGTCTACCAAAAGATGCATGTGCATGCTTAAAACGCGTTTTGGCACAAATCCATGCGCGGTTGCTAAAAAGGGCAGCATCGGCATGCTTTTCACGTCGTTTGGTAGAAATCCACGCGCGCGTTCTGCCAAAAGCACCATTTGCATGCATATCGTGTGGTTTTGCAGAAACTTCGTCCGCGTCTACCAAAAGATGCATGTGCATGCTTAAAACGGGTTTTGGCACAAATCCATGTGCGGGTGCTAAAAAGAGCAGCATCGGCATGCTTTTCACGTCGTTTGGTAGAAATCCACGCGCGCGTTCTGCCAAAATCACCATTTGCATGCATATCGTGTGGTTTTGCAGAAAACTGCGTCCGCGTCTACCAAAAGATGCATGTGCATGCTTAAAACGCGTTTGGCACAAATCCATGTGCGGGTGCTAAAAAGAGCTGCATCGGCATGCTTTTCACGTCGTTTGGTAGAAATCCACGCGCGTTCTGCCAAAAGCACCATTTGCGTGCATATCGTGTGGTTTTGCAGAAAACTGCGTCCGCGTCTACCAAAAGATGCATGTGCATGCTTAAAACGCGTTTTGGCACAAATCCATGCGCGGTTGCTAAAAAGGGCAGCATCGGCATGCTTTTCACGTCGTTTGGTAGAAATCCACGCGCGCGTTCTGCCAAAAGCACCATTTGCATGCATATCGTGTGGTTTTGCAGAAAACTTCGTCCGCGTCTACCAAAAGATGCATGTGCATGCTTAAAACGGGTTTTGGCACAAATCCATGTGCGGGTGCTAAAAAGAGCAGCATCGGCATGCTTTTCACGTCGTTTGGTAGAAATCCACGCGCGCGTTCTGCCAAAAGCACCATTTGCATGCATATCGTGTGGTTTTGCAGAACACTGCGTCCGCGTCCACCAAAAGATGCATGTGCATGCTTAAAACGCGTTTTGGCACAAACCCATGTGCGGGTGCTAAAAAGAGCAGCATCGGCATGCTTTTCACGTCGTTTGGTAGAAATCCACGCGCGCGTTCTGCCAAAAGCACCATTTGCATGCATGTCGTGTGGTTTTGCAGAAAACTGCGTCCGCGTCTACCAAAAGATGCATGCGCATGCTTAAAACGCGTTTTGGCACAAATCCATGTGCGGGTGCTAAAAAGAGCAGCATCGGCATGCTTTTCACGTCGTTTGGTAGAAATCCACGCGCGCGTTCTGCCAAAAGCACAATTTGCATGCATATCGTGTGGTTTTGCAGAAAACTTCGTCCGCGTCTACCAAAAGATGCATGTGCATGCTTAAAACGGGTTTTGGCACAAATCCATGTGCGGGTGCTAAAAAGAGCAGCATCGGCATGCTTTTCACGTCGTTTGGTAGAAATCCACGCGCGCGTTCTGCCAAAAGCACCATTTGCATGCATACCGTGTGGTTTTGCAGAAAACTGCGTCCGCGTCCACCAAAAGATGCATGTGCATGCTTAAAACGCGTTTTGGCACAAACCCATGTGCGGGTGCTAAAAAGAGCAGCATCGGCATGGTTTTCACGTCGTTTGGTAGAAATCCACGCGCGCGTTCTGCCAAAAGCACCATTTGCATGCATGTCGTGTGGTTTTCCAGAAAACTGCGTCCGCGTCTACCAAAAGATGCATGCGCATGATTAAAACGCGTTTTGGCACAAATCCATGTGCGGGTGCTAAAAAGAGCAGCATCGGCATGCTTTTCACGTCGTTTGGTAGAAATCCACGCGCGCGTTCTGCAAAAGCACCATTTGCATGCATATCGTGTGGTTTTGCAGAAAACTGCGTCCGCGTCTACCAAAAGATGCATGCGCATGCTTAAAACGGGTTTTGGCACAAATCCATGTGCGGGTGCTAAAAAGAGCAGCATCGGCATGCTTTTCACGTCGTTTGGTAGAAATCCACGCGCGCGTTCTGCCAAAAGCACCATTTGCATGCATATCGTGTGGTTTTGCAGAAAACTACGTCCGCGTCTACCAAAAGATGCATGCGCATGCTTAAAACGCGTATTGGCACAAATCCATGTGCGGGTGCTAAAAAGAGCAGCATCGGCATGCTTTTCACGTCGTTTGGCAGAAATTCAAGCGCGCGTTCTGCCAAAAGCACCATTTGCATGCATGTCGTGTGGTTTTGCAGAAAACTGCGTCCGCGTCTACCAAAAGATGCATGCGCATGATTAAAACGGGTTTTGGCACAAATCCATGTGCGGGTGCTAAAAAGAGCAGCATCGGCATGCTTTTCACGTCGTTTGGTAGAAATCCACGCGCGCGTTCTGCCAAAAGCACCATTTGCATGCATATCGTGTGGTTTTGCAGAAAACTGCGTCCGCGTCTACCAAAAGATGCATGCGCATGCTTAAAACGCGTTTTGGCACAAATCCATGTGCGGGTGCTAAAAAGAGCAGCATCGGCATGCTTTTCACGTCGTTTGGCAGAAATCCACGCGCGCGTTCTGCCAAAAGCACCATTTGCATGCTTATCGCGTGGTTTTGCAGAAAACTGCGTCCGCGTCTACCAAAAGATGCATGCGCATGCTTAAAACGCGTTTTGGCACAAATCCATGTGCGGGTGCTAAAAAGAGCAGCATCGGCTGCTTTTCACGTCGTTTGGTAGAAATCCACGCGCGCGTTCTGCCAAAATCACCATTTGCATGCATATCGTGTGGTTTTGCAGAAAACTGCGTCCGCGTCTACCAAAAGATGCATGTGCATGCTTAAAACGCGTTTTGGCACAAATCCATGTGCGGGTGCTAAAAAGAGCAGCATCGGCATGCTTTTCACGTCGTTTGGTAGAAATCCACGCGCGTTCTGCCAAAAGCACCATTTGCGTGCATATCGTGTGGTTTTGCAGAAAACTGCGTCCGCGTCTACCAAAAGATGCATGTGCATGCTTAAAACGCGTTTTGGCACAAATCCATGCGCGGGTGCTAAAAAAGGGCAGCATCGGCATGCTTTTCACGTCGTTTGGTAGAAATCCACGCGCGCGTTCTGCCAAAAGCACCATTTGCATGCATATCGTGTGGTTTTGCAGAAAACTTCGTCCGTGTCTACCAAAAGATGCATGTGCATGCTTAAAACGGGTTTTGGCACAAATCCATGTGCGGGTGCTAAAAAGAGCAGCATCGGCATGCTTTTCACGTCGTTTGGTAGAAATCCACGCGCGCGTTCTGCCAAAAGCACCATTTGCATGCATATCGTGTGGTTTTGCAGAAAACTGCGTCCGCGTCCACCAAAAGATGCATGTGCATGCTTAAAACGCGTTTTGGCACAAACCCATGTGCGGGTGCTAAAAAGAGCAGCATCGGCATGCTTTTCACGTCGTTTGGTAGAAATCCACGCGCGCGTTCTGCCAAAAGCACCATTTGCATGCATGTCGTGTGGTTTTGCAGAAAACTGCGTCCGCGTCTACCAAAAGATGCATGCGCATGCTTGTGCGGGTGCTAAAAAGAGCAGCATCGGCACGCTTTTCACGTCGTTTGGTAGAAATCCACGCGCGCGTTCTGCCAAAAGCACCATTTGCATGCATATCGTGTGGTTTTGCAGAAAACTGCGTCCGCGTCTACCAAAAGATGCATGCGCATGCTTAAAACGCGTTTTGCCACAAATCCATGTGCGGGTGCTAAAAAGAGCAGCATCGGCATGCTTTTCACGTCGTTTGGTAGAAATCCACGCGCGCGTTCTGCCAAAAGCACCATTTGCATGCATATCGTGTGGTTTTGCAGAAAACTGCGTCCGCGTCTACCAAAAGATGCATGTGCATGCTTAAAACGCCTTTTGGCACAAATCCATGTGCGGGTGCTAAAAAGAGCAGCATCGGCATGCTTTTCACGTCGTTTGGTAGAAATCCACGCGCGCGTTCTGCCAAAAGCACCTTTTGCACGCATATCGTGTGTTTTGCAGAAAACTGCGTCCGCGTCTACCAAAAGATGCATGCGCATGCTTAAAACGCGTTTTGGCACAAATCCATGTGCGTGTGCTAAAAAGAGCAGCATCGGCATGCTTTTCACGTCGTTTGGTAGAAATCCACGCGCGCGTTCTGCCAAAAGCACCATTTGCATGCATATCGTGTGGTTTTGCAGAAAACTGCGTCCGCGTCTACCAAAAGATGCATGCGCATGCTTAAAACGCGTTTCGGCACAAATCCATGTGCATGTGCGGGTGCTAAAAAGAGCAGCATCGGCATGCTTTTCACGTCGTTTGGTAGAAATCCACGCGCGCGTTCTGCCAAAAGCACCATTTGCATGCATATCCTGTGGTTTTGCAGAAAACTGCGTCCGCGTCTACCAAAAGATGCATGCGCATGCTTAAAACGCGTTTTGGCACAAATCCATGTGCAGGTGCTAAAAAGAGCAGCATCGGCATGCTTTTCACGTCGTTTGGTAGAAATCCACGCGCAAACTGCCAAAAGCACCATTTGCATGCATATCGTGTGGTTTTGCAGAAAACTGCCTCCGCGTCAACCAAAAGATGCATGTGCATGCTTAAAACGCGTTTTGGCACAAATCCATGTGCGGGTGCTAAAAAGAGCAGCATCGGCAGGCTTTTCACGTCGTTTGGTAGAAATCCACGCGCGCGTTCTGCCAAAAGCACCATTTGCATGCATATCGTGTGGTTTTGCAGAAAACTGGGTCCGCGTCTACCAAAAGATGCATGTGCATGCTTAAAACGCGTTTTGGCACAAATCCATGTGCGGGTGCTAAAAAGAGCAGTATCGGCATGCTTTTCACGTCGTTTGGTAGAAATCCACGCGCGCGTTCTGCCAAAAGCACCATTTGCATGCATATCGTGTGGTTTTGCAGAAAACTGCGTCCGCGTCTACCAAAAGATGCATGCGCATGCTTAAAACGCGTTTTGGCACAAATCCATGTGCGGGTGCTAAAAAGAGCAGCATCGGCATGCTTTTCACGTCGTTTGGTAGAAATCCACGCGCGCGTTCTGCCAAAAGCACCATTTGCATGCATATCGTGTGGTTTTGCAGAAAACTGCGTCCGCGTCTACCAAAAGATGCATGTGCATGCTTAAAACGCGTTTCGGCACAAATCCATGTGCGGGTGCTAAAAAGAGCAGTATCGGCATGCTTTTCACGTCGTTTGGTAGAAATCCACGCGCGCGTTCTGCCAAAAGCACCATTTGCATGCATATCGTGTGGTTTTGCAGAAAACTGCGTCCGCGTCTACCAAAAGATGCATGTGCATGCTTAAAACGCGTTTTGGCACAAATCCATGTGCGGGTGCTAAAAAGAGCAGCATCGGCATGCTTTTCACGTCGTTTGGTAGAAATCCACGCGCGCGTTCTGCCAAAAGCACCATTTGCATGCATACCGTGTGGTTTTGCAGAAAACTGCGTCCGCGTCTACCAAAAGATGCATGCGCATGCTTAAAACGCGTTTTGGCACAAATCCATGTGCGGGAGCTAAAAAGAGCAGCATCGGCATGCTTTTCACGTCGTTTGGTAGAAATCAACGCGCGCGTTCTGCCAAAAGCACCATTTGCATGCATATCGTGTGGTTTTGCAGAAAACTGCGTCCGCGTCTACCAAAAGATGCATGTGCATGCTTAAAACGCGTTTTGGCACAAATCCATGTGCGGGTGCTAAAAAGAGCAGCATCGGCATGCTTTTCACGTCGTTTGGTAGAAATCCACGCGCGTTGTTCTGCCAAAAGCACCATTTGCATGCATATCGTGTGGTTTTGCAGAAAACTGCGTCCGCGTCTACCAAAAGATGCATGCGCAAGCTTAAAACGCGTTTTGGCACAAATCCATGTGCGGGTGCTAAAAAGAGCAGCATCGGCATGCTTTTCACGTCGTTTGGTAGAAATCCACGCGCGCGTTCTGCCAAAAGCACCATTTGCATGCATATCATGTGGTTTTGCAGAAAACTGCGTCCGCGTCTACCAAAAGATGCATGCGCATACTTACAACGCGTTTTGGCACAAATCCATGCGCGGGTGCTAAAAAGAGCAGCATCGGCATGCTTTTCACGTCGTTTGGTAGAAATCCACGCGCGTTGTTCTGCCAAAAGCACCATTTGCATGCATATCGTGTGGTTTTGCAGAAAACTGCGTCCGCGTCTACCAAAAGATGCATGCGCAAGCTTAAAACGCGTTTTGGCACAAATCCATGTGCGGGTGCTAAAAAGAGCAGCATCGGCATGCTTTTCACGTCGTTTGGTAGAAATCCACGCGCGCGTTCTGCCAAAAGCACCATTTGCATGCATATCATGTGGTTTTGCAGAAAACTGCGTCCGCGTCTACCAAAAGATGCATGCGCATACTTACAACGCGTTTTGGCACAAATCCATGTGCGGGTGCTAAAAAGAGCAGCATCGGCATGCTTTTCACGTCGTTTGGTAGAAATCCACGAGCGCGTTCTGCCAAAAGCACCATTTGCATCCATATCGTGTGGTTTTGCAGAAAACTGCGTCCGCGTCTACCAAAAGATGCATGCGCATGCTTAAAACGCGTTTTGGCACAAATCCATGTGCGGGTGCTAAAAAGAGTAGCATCGGCATGCTTTTCACGTCGTTTGGTAGAAATCCACGCGCGCGTTCTGCCAAAAGCACCATTTGCATGCATATCGTGTGGTTTTGCAGAAAACTGCGTCCGCGTCTACCAAAAGATGCATGCGCATGCTTAAAACGCGTTTTGGCACAAATCCATGTGCGGGTGCTAAAAAGAGCAGCATCGGCATGCTTTTCACGTCGTTTGGAAGAAATCCACGCGCGCGTTCTGCCAAAAGCACCATTTGCATGCATATCGTGTGGTTTTGCAGAAAACTGCGTCCGCGTCTACCAAAAGATGCATGCGTATGCTTAAAACGCGTTTTGGCACAAATCCATGTGCGGGTGCTAAAAAGAGCAGCATCGGCATGCTTTTCACGTCGTTTGGTAGAAATCCACGCGCGCGTTCTGCCAAAAGCCCAATTTGCATGCATATCGTGTGGTTTTGCAGCAAACTGCGTCCGCGTCTACTAAAAGATGCATGCGCATGCTTAAAACGCGTTTTGGCACAAATCCTTGTGCGGGTGCTAAAAAGAGCAGCATCGGCACGCTTTTCACGTCGTTTGGTAGAAATCCACGCGCGCGTTCTGCCAAAAGCACCATTTGCATGCATATCGTGTGGTTTTGCAGAAAACTGCGTCCGCGTCTACCAAAAGATGCATGCGCATGCTTAAAACGCGTTTTGCCACAAATCCATGTGCGGGTGCTAAAAAGAGCAGCATCGGCATGCTTTTCACGTCGTTTGGTAGAAATCCACGCGCGCGTTCTGCCAAAAGCACCATTTGCATGCATATCGTGTGGTTTTGCAGAAAACTGCGTCCGCGTCTACCAAAAGATGCATGCGCATGCTTAAAACGCGTTTCGGCACAAATCCATGTGCATGTGCGGGTGCTAAAAAGAGCAGCATCGGCATGCTTTTCACGTCGTTTGGTAGAAATCCACGCGCGCGTTCTGCCAAAAGCACCATTTGCATGCATATCCTGTGGTTTTGCAGAAAACTGCGTCCGCGTCTACCAAAAGATGCATGCGCATGCTTAAAACGCGTTTTGGCACAAATCCATGTGCAGGTGCTAAAAAGAGCAGCATCGGCATGCTTTTCACGTCGTTTGGTAGAAATCCACGCGCAAACTGCCAAAAGCACCATTTGCATGCATATCGTGTGGTTTTGCAGAAAACTGCCTCCGCGTCAACCAAAAGATGCATGTGCATGCTTAAAACGCGTTTTGGCACAAATCCATGTGCGGGTGCTAAAAAGAGCAGCATCGGCAGGCTTTTCACGTCGTTTGGTAGAAATCCACGCGCGCGTTCTGCCAAAAGCACCATTTGCATGCATATCGTGTGGTTTTGCAGAAAACTGCGTCCGCGTCTACCAAAGATGCATGTGCATGCTTAAAACGCGTTTTGGCACAAATCCATGTGCGGGTGCTAAAAAGAGCAGTATCGGCATGCTTTTCACGTCGTTTGGTAGAAATCCACGCGCGCGTTCTGCCAAAAGCACCATTTGAATGCATATCGTGTGGTTTTGCAGAAAACTACGTCCGCGTCTACCAAAAGATGCATGTGCATGCTTAAAACGCGTTTTGGCACAAATACATGTGCGGGTGCTAAAAAGAGCAGCATCGACATGCTTTTCACGTCGTTTGGTAGAAATCCACGTGCGCGTTCTGCCAAAAGCACCATTTGCATGCATATCGTGTGGTTTTCCAGAAAACTGCGTCCGCGTTCACCAAAAGATGCATGTGCATGCTTAAAACGCGTTTTGGCACAAATCCATGTGCGGGTGCTAAAAAGAGCAGCATCGGCATGCTTTTCACGACGTTTGGTAGAAATCCACGCGCGCGTTCTGCCAAAAGCACCATTTGCATGCATATCGTGTGGTTTTGCAGAAAACTGCGTCCGCGTCTACCAAAAGATGCATGTGCATGCTTAAAACGAGTTTCGGCACAAATTCATGTGCGGGTGCTAAAAAGAGCAGTATCGGCATGCTTTTCACGTCGTTTGGTAGAAATCCACGCGCGCGTTCTGCCAAAAGCACCATTTGCATGCATATCGTGTGGTTTTGCAGAAAACTGCGTCCGCGTCTACCAAAAGATGCATGTGCATGCTTAAAACGCGTTTTGGCACAAATCCATGTGCGGGTGCTAAAAAGAGCAGCATCGGCATGCTTTTCACGTCGTTTGGTAGAAATCCACGCGCGCGTTCTGCCAAAAGCACCATTTGCATGCATATCGTGTGGTTTTGCAGAAAACTGCGTCCGCGTCTACCAAAAGATGCATGCGCATGCTTAAAACGCGTTTTGGCACAAATCCATGTGCGGGAGCTAAAAAGAGCAGCATCGGCATGCTTTTCACGTCGTTTGGTAGAAATCAACGCGCGCGTTCTGCCAAAAGCACCATTTGCATGCATATCGTGTGGTTTTGCAGAAAACTGCGTCCGCGTCTACCAAAAGATGCATGTGCATGCTTAAAACGCGTTTTGGCACAAATCCATGTGCGGGTGCTAAAAAGAGCAGCATCGGCATGCTTTTCACGTCGTTTGGTAGAAATCCACGCGCGCGTTCTGCCAAAAGCACCATTTGCATGCATATCGTGTGGTTTTGCAGAAAACTGCGTCCGCGTCTACCAAAAGATGCATGCGCATGCTTAAAACGCGTTTTGGCACAAATCCATGTGCGGTTGCTAAAAAGAGCAGCATCGGCATGCTTTTCACGTCGTTTGGTAGAAATCCGCGCGCGTTGTTCTGCCAAAAGCACCATTTGCATGCATATCGTGTGGTTTTGCAGAAAACTGCGTCCGCGTCTACCAAAAGATGCATGCGCATGCTTAAAACGCGTTTTGGCACAAATCCATGTGCGTGTGCTAAAAAGAGCAGCATCGGCAGGCTTTTCACGTCGTTTGGTAGAAATCCACGCGCGCGTTCTGCCAAAAGCACCATTTGCATGCATATCGTGTGGTTTTGCAGAAAACTGCGTCCGCGTCTATCAAAAGATGCATGCGCATGCTTAAAACGCGTTTCGGCACAAATCCGTGTGCATGTGCGGGTGCTAAAAAGAGCAGCATCGGCATGCTTTTCACGTCGTTTGGTAGAAATCCACGCGCGTATTCTGCCAAAAGCACCATTTGCATGCATATCGTGTGGTTTTGCAGAAAACTGCGTCCGCGTCTACCAAAAGATGCATGCGCATGCTTAAAACGCGTTTTGGCACAAATCCATGTGCAGGTGCTAAAAAGAGCAGCATCGGCATGCTTTTCACGTCGTTTGGTAGAAATCCACGCGCGTTCTGCCAAAAGCACCATTTGCATGCATATCGTGTGGTTTTGCAGAAAACTGCCTCCGCGTCAACCAAAAGATGCATGTGCATGCTTAAAACGCGTTTTGGCACAAATCCATGTGCGGGTGCTAAAAAGAGCAGCATCGGCAGGCTTTTCACGTCGTTTGGTAGAAATCCACGCGCGCGTTCTGCCAAAAGCACCATTTGCATGCATATCGTGTGGTTTTGCAGAAAACTGCGTCCGCGTCTACCAAAGATGCATGTGCATGCTTAAAACGCGTTTTGGCACAAATCCATGTGCGGGTGCTAAAAAGAGCAGTATCGGCATGCTTTTCACGTCGTTTGGTAGAAATCCACGCGCGCGTTGTGCCAAAAGCATCATTTGCATGCATATCGTGTGGTTTTGCAGAAAACTGCGTCCGCGTCTACCAAAAGATGCATGTGCATGCTTAAAACGCGTTTTGGCACAAATACATGTGCGGGTGCTAAAAAGAGCAGCATCGGCATGCTTTTCACGTCGTTTGATAGAAATCCACGCGCGCGTTCTGCCAAAAGCACCATTTGCATGCATATCGTGTGGTTTTGCAGAAAACTACGTCCGCGTCTACCAAAAGATGCATGTGCATACTTAAAACGCGTTTTGGCACAAATCCATGTGCGGGTGCTAAAAAGAGCAGCATCGACATGCTTTTCACGTCGTTTGGTAGAAATCCACGTGCGCGTTCTGCCAAAAGCACCATTTGCATGCATATCGTGTGGTTTTCCAGAAAACTGCGTCCGCGTTCACCAAAAGATGCATGTGCATGCTTAAAACGCGTTTTGGCACAAATCCATGTGCGGGTGCTAAAAAGAGCAGCATCGGCATGCTTTTCACGACGTTTGGTAGAAATCCACGCGCGCGTTCTGCCAAAAGCACCATTTGCATGCATATCGTGTGGTTTTGCAGAAAACTGCGTCCGCGTCTACCAAAAGATGCATGTGCATGCTTAAAACGCGTTTCGGCACAAATCCATGTGCGGGTGCTAAAAAGAGCAGTATCGGCATGCTTTTCACGTCGTTTGGTAGAAATCCACGCGCGCGTTCTGCCAAAAGCACCATTTGTATGCATATCGTGTGGTTTTGCAGAAAACTGCGTCCGCGTCTACCAAAAGATGCATGTGCATGCTTAAAACGCGTTTTGGCACAAATCCATGTGCGGGTGCTAAAAAGAGCAGCATCGGCATGCTTTTCACGTCGTTTGGTAGAAATCCACGCGCGCGTTCTGCCAAAAGCACCATTTGCATGCATATCGTGTGGGTTTGCAGAAAACTGCGTCCGCGTCTACCAAAAGATGCATGCGCATGCTTAAAACGCGTTTTGGCACAAATCCATGTGCGGGAGCTAAAAAGAGCAGCATCGGCATGCTTTTCACGTCGTTTGGTAGAAATCAACGCGCGCGTTCTCCCAAAAGCACCATTTGCATGCATATCGTGTGGTTTTGCAGAAAACTGCGTCCGCGTCTACCAAAAGATGCATGTGCATGCTTAAAACGCGTTTTGGCACAAATCCATGTGCGGGTGCTAAAAAGAGCAGCATCGGCATGCTTTTCACGTCGTTTGGTAGAAATCCACGCGCGCGTTCTGCCAAAAGCACCATTTGCATGCATATCGTGTGGTTTTGCAGAAAACTGCGTCCGCGTCTACCAAAAGATGCATGCGCATGCTTAAAACGCGTTTTGGCACAAATCCATGTGCGGTTGCTAAAAAGAGCAGCATCGGCATGCTTTTCACGTCGTTTGGTAGAAATCCACGCGCGTTGTTCTGCCAAAAGCACCATTTGCATGCATATCGTGTGGTTTTGCAGAAAACTGCGTCCGCGTCTACCAAAAGATGCATGCGCAAGCTTAAAACGCGTTTTGGCACAAATTCATGTGCGGGTGCTAAAAAGAGCAGCATCGGCATGCTTTTCACGTCGTTTGGTAGAAATCCACGCGCGCGTTCTGCCAAAAGCACCATTTGCATGCATATCGTGTGGTTTTGCAGAAAACTGCGTCCGCGTCTACCAAAAGATGCATGCGCATGCTTAAAACGCGTTTTGGCACAAATCCATGTGCGGGAGCTAAAAAGAGCAGCATCGGCATGCTTTTCACGTCGTTTGGTAGAAATCAACGCGCGCGTTCTGCCAAAAGCACCATTTGCATGCATATCGTGTGGTTTTGCAGAAAACTGCGTCCGCGTCTACCAAAAGATGCATGTGCATGCTTAAAACGCGTTTTGGCACAAATCCATGTGCGGGTGCTAAAAAGAGCAGCATCGGCATGCTTTTCACGTCGTTTGGTAGAAATCCACGCGCGCGTTCTGCCAAAAGCACCATTTGCATGCATATCGTGTGGTTTTGCAGAAAACTGCGTCCGCGTCTACCAAAAGATGCATGCGCATGCTTAAAACGCGTTTTGGCACAAATCCATGTGCGGTTGCTAAAAAGAGCAGCATCGGCATGCTTTTCACGTCGTTTGGTAGAAATCCGCGCGCGTTGTTCTGCCAAAAGCACCATTTGCATGCATATCGTGTGGTTTTGCAGAAAACTGCGTCCGCGTCTACCAAAAGATGCATGCGCATGCTTAAAACGCGTTTTGGCACAAATCCATGTGCGTGTGCTAAAAAGAGCAGCATCGGCAGGCTTTTCACGTCGTTTGGTAGAAATCCACGCGCGCGTTCTGCCAAAAGCACCATTTGCATGCATATCGTGTGGTTTTGCAGAAAACTGCGTCCGCGTCTACCAAAAGATGCATGCGCATGCTTAAAACGCGTTTCGGCACAAATCCGTGTGCATGTGCGGGTGCTAAAAAGAGCAGCATCGGCATGCTTTTCACGTCGTTTGGTAGAAATCCACGCGCGTATTCTGCCAAAAGCACCATTTGCATGCATATCGTGTGGTTTTGCAGAAAACTGCGTCCGCGTCTACCAAAAGATGCATGCGCATGCTTAAAACGCGTTTTGGCACAAATCCATGTGCAGGTGCTAAAAAGAGCAGCATCGGCATGCTTTTCACGTCGTTTGGTAGAAATCCACGCGCGTTCTGCCAAAAGCACCATTTGCATGCATATCGTGTGGTTTTGCAGAAAACTGCCTCCGCGTCAACCAAAAGATGCATGTGCATGCTTAAAACGCGTTTTGGCACAAATCCATGTGCGGGTGCTAAAAAGAGCAGCATCGGCAGGCTTTTCACGTCGTTTGGTAGAAATCCACGCGCGCGTTCTGCCAAAAGCACCATTTGCATGCATATCGTGTGGTTTTGCAGAAAACTGCGTCCGCGTCTACCAAAGATGCATGTGCATGCTTAAAACGCGTTTTGGCACAAATCCATGTGCGGGTGCTAAAAAGAGCAGTATCGGCATGCTTTTCACGTCGTTTGGTAGAAATCCACGCGCGCGTTGTGCCAAAAGCATCATTTGCATGCATATCGTGTGGTTTTGCAGAAAACTGCGTCCGCGTCTACCAAAAGATGCATGTGCATGCTTAAAACGCGTTTTGGCACAAATACATGTGCGGGTGCTAAAAAGAGCAGCATCGGCATGCTTTTCACGTCGTTTGATAGAAATCCACGCGCGCGTTCTGCCAAAAGCACCATTTGCATGCATATCGTGTGGTTTTGCAGAAAACTACGTCCGCGTCTACCAAAAGATGCATGTGCATACTTAAAACGCGTTTTGGCACAAATCCATGTGCGGGTGCTAAAAAGAGCAGCATCGACATGCTTTTCACGTCGTTTGGTAGAAATCCACGTGCGCGTTCTGCCAAAAGCACCATTTGCATGCATATCGTGTGGTTTTCCAGAAAACTGCGTCCGCGTTCACCAAAAGATGCATGTGCATGCTTAAAACGCGTTTTGGCACAAATCCATGTGCGGGTGCTAAAAAGAGCAGCATCGGCATGCTTTTCACGACGTTTGGTAGAAATCCACGCGCGCGTTCTGCCAAAAGCACCATTTGCATGCATATCGTGTGGTTTTGCAGAAAACTGCGTCCGCGTCTACCAAAAGATGCATGTGCATGCTTAAAACGCGTTTCGGCACAAATCCATGTGCGGGTGCTAAAAAGAGCAGTATCGGCATGCTTTTCACGTCGTTTGGTAGAAATCCACGCGCGCGTTCTGCCAAAAGCACCATTTGTATGCATATCGTGTGGTTTTGCAGAAAACTGCGTCCGCGTCTACCAAAAGATGCATGTGCATGCTTAAAACGCGTTTTGGCACAAATCCATGTGCGGGTGCTAAAAAGAGCAGCATCGGCATGCTTTTCACGTCGTTTGGTAGAAATCCACGCGCGCGTTCTGCCAAAAGCACCATTTGCATGCATATCGTGTGGGTTTGCAGAAAACTGCGTCCGCGTCTACCAAAAGATGCATGCGCATGCTTAAAACGCGTTTTGGCACAAATCCATGTGCGGGAGCTAAAAAGAGCAGCATCGGCATGCTTTTCACGTCGTTTGGTAGAAATCAACGCGCGCGTTCTGCCAAAAGCACCATTTGCATGCATATCGTGTGGTTTTGCAGAAAACTGCGTCCGCGTCTACCAAAAGATGCATGTGCATGCTTAAAACGCGTTTTGGCACAAATCCATGTGCGGGTGCTAAAAAGAGCAGCATCGGCATGCTTTTCACGTCGTTTGGTAGAAATCCACGCGCGCGTTCTGCCAAAAGCACCATTTGCATGCATATCGTGTGGTTTTGCAGAAAACTGCGTCCGCGTCTACCAAAAGATGCATGCGCATGCTTAAAACGCGTTTTGGCACAAATCCATGTGCGGTTGCTAAAAAGAGCAGCATCGGCATGCTTTTCACGTCGTTTGGTAGAAATCCACGCGCGTTGTTCTGCCAAAAGCACCATTTGCATGCATATCGTGTGGTTTTGCAGAAAACTGCGTCCGCGTCTACCAAAAGATGCATGCGCAAGCTTAAAACGCGTTTTGGCACAAATTCATGTGCGGGTGCTAAAAAGAGCAGCATCGGCATGCTTTTCACGTCGTTTGGTAGAAATCCACGCGCGCGTTCTGCCAAAAGCACCATTTGCATGCATATCATGTGGTTTTGCAGAAAACTGCGTCCGCGTCTACCAAAAGATGCATGCGCATACTTACAACGCGTTTTGGCACAAATCCATGTGCGGGTGCTAAAAAGAGCAGCATCGGCATGCTTTTCACGTCGTTTGGTAGAAATCCACGCGCGCGTTCTGCCAAAAGCCCAATTTGCATGCATATCGTGTGGTTTTGCAGCAAACTGCGTCCGCGTCTACTAAAAGATGCATGCGCATGCTTAAAACGCGTTTTCGCACAAATCCATGTGCGGGTGCTAAAAAGAGCAGCATCGGCACGCTTTTCACGTCGTTTGGTAGAAATCCACGCGCGCGTTCTGCCAAAAGCACCATTTGCATGCATATCGTGTGGTTTTGCAGAAAACTGCGTCCGCGTCTACCAAAAGATGCATGCGCATGCTTAAAACGCGTTTTGCCACAAATCCATGTGCGGGTGCTAAAAAGAGCAGCATCGGCATGCTTTTCACGTCGTTTGGTAGAAATCCACGCGCGCGTTCTGCCAAAAGCACCATTTGCATGCATACCGTGTGATTTTGCAGAAAACTGCGTCCGCGTCTACCAAAAGATGCATGTGCATGCTTAAAACGCCTTTTGGCACAAATCCATGTGCGGGTGCTAAAAAGAGCAGCATCGGCATGCTTTTCACGTCGTTTGGTAGAAATCCACGCGCGCGTTCTGCCAAAAGCACCATTTGCACGCATATCGTGTGTTTTGCAGAAAACTGCGTCCGCGTCTACCAAAAGATGCATGCGCATGCTTAAAACGCGTTTTGGCACAAATCCATGTGCGTGTGCTAAAAAGAGCAGCATCGGCATGCTTTTCACGTCGTTTGGTAGAAATCCACGCGCGCGTTCTGCCAAAAGCACCATTTGCATGCATATCGTGTGGTTTTGCAGAAAACTGCGTCCGCGTCTACCAAAAGATGCATGCGCATGCTTAAAACGCGTTTTGGCACAAATCCATGTGCATGTGCGGGTGCTAAAAAGAGCAGCATCGGCATGCTTTTCACGTCGTTTGGTAGAAATCCACGCGCGCGTTCTGCCAAAAGCACCATTTGCATGCATATCGTGTGGTTTTGCAGAAAACTGCGTCCGCGTCTACCAAAAGATGCATGCGCATGCTTAAAACGCGTTTTGGCACAAATCCATGTGCAGGTGCTAAAAAGAGCAGCATCGGCATGCTTTTCACGTCGTTTGGTAGAAATCCACGCGCGTTCTGCCAAAAGCACCATTTGCATGCATATCGTGTGGTTTTGCAGAAAACTGCCTCCGCGTCTACCAAAGATGCATGTGCATGCTTAAAACGCGTTTTGGCACAAATCCATGTGCGGGTGCTAAAAAGAGCAGTATCGGCATGCTTTTCACGTCGTTTGGTAGAAATCCACGCGCGCGTTGTGCCAAAAGCATCATTTGCATGCATATCGTGTGGTTTTGCAGAAAACTGCGTCCGCGTCTACCAAAAGATGCATGTGCATGCTTAAAACGCGTTTTGGCACAAATACATGTGCGGGTGCTAAAAAGAGCAGCATCGGCATGCTTTTCACGTCGTTTGATAGAAATCCACGCGCGCGTTCTGCCAAAAGCACCATTTGCATGCATATCGTGGGGTTTTGCAGAAAACTACGTCCGCGTCTACCAAAAGATGCATGTGCATACTTAAAACGCGTTTTGGCACAAATCCATGTGCGGGTGCTAAAAAGAGCAGCATCGACATGCTTTTCACGTCGTTTGGTAGAAATCCACGTGCGCGTTCTGCCAAAAGCACCATTTGCATGCATATCGTGTGGTTTTCCAGAAAACTGCGTCCGCGTTCACCAAAAGATGCATGTGCATGCTTAAAACGCGTTTTGGCACAAATCCATGTACGGGTGCTAAAAAGAGCAGCATCGGCATGCTTTTCACGTCGTTTGGTAGAAATCCACGTGCGCGTTCTGCCAAAAGCACCATTTGCATGCATATCGTGTGGTTTTGCAGAAAACTGCGCCCGCGTCCACCAAAAGATGCATGTGCATGCTTAAAACGCGTTTTGGCACAAATCCATGTGCCGGTGCTAAAAAGAGCAGCATCGGCATGCTTTTCACGTCCTTTGGTAGAAATCAACGTGCGCGTTCTGCCAAAAGCACCATTTGCATGCATATCGTGTGGTTTTGCAGAAAACTGCGTCCGCGTCCACCAAAAGATGCATGTGCATGCTTAAAACGCGTTTTGGCACAAATCCATGTGTGGGTGCTAAAAAGAGCAGCATCGGCATGCTTTTCACGTCGTTTGGTAGAAATCCACGTGCGCGTTCTGCCAAAAGCACCATTTGCATGCATATCGTGTGGTTTTGCAGAAAACTGCGTCCGCGTCCACGAAAAGATGCATGTGTATGCTTAAAACGCGTTTTGGCACAAATCCATGTGCGGGTGCTAAAAAGAGCAGCATCGGCATGCTTTTCACGTCGTTTGGTAGAAATCCACGTGCGCGTTCTGCCAAAAGCACCATTTGCATGCATATCGTGTGGTTTTGCAGAAAACTGCGTCCGCGTCTACTAAAAGATGCATGTGCATGCTTAAAACGCGTTTTGGCACAAATCCATGTGCGGGTGCTAAAAAGAGCAGCATCGGCATGCTTTTCACGTCGTTTGGTAGAAATCAACGTGCGCTTTCTGCCAAAAGCACCATTTGCATGCATATCGTGTGGTTTTGCAGAAAACTGCGTCCGCGTCTACCAAAAGATGCATGTGCATGCTTAAAACGCGTTTTGGCACAAATCCATGTGCGGGTGCTAAAAAGAGCAGCATCGGCATTCTTTTCACGTCGTTTGGTAGAAATCCACGTGCGCGTTCTGCAAAAAGCACCATTTGCATGCATATCGTGTGGTTTTGCAGAAAACTGCGTCCGCGTCCACCAAAAGATGCATGTGCATGCTTAAAACGCGTTTTGGCACAAATCCATGTGCGGGTGCTAAAAAGAGCAGCATCGACATGCTTTTTACGTCGTTTGGTAGAAATCCACGTGCGCGTTCTGCCAAAAGCACCATTTGCATGCATATCGTGTGGTTTTGCAGAAAACTGCGTCCGCGTTCACCAAAAGATGCATGTGCGTGCTTAAAACGCGTTTTGGCACAAATCCATGTGCGGGTGCTAAAAAGAGCAGCATCGGCATGCTTTTCACGTCGTTTGGTAGAAATCCACGTGCGCGTTCTGCCAAAAGCACCATTTGCATGCATATCGTGTGGTTTTGCAGAAAACTGCGCCCGCGTCCACCAAAAGATGCATGTGCATGCTTAAAACGCGTTTTGGCACAAATCCATGTGCGGGTGCTAAAAAGAGCAGCATCGGCTTGCTTTTCATGTCCTTTGGTAGAAATCAACGTGCGCGTTCTCCCAAAAGCACCATTTGCATGCATATCGTGTGGTTTTGCAGAAAACTGCGTCCGCGTCCACCAAAAGATGCATGTGCATGCTTAAAACGCGTTTTGGCACAAATCGATGTGCGGGTGCTAAAAAGAGCAGCATCGGCATGCTTTTCACGTCGTTTGGTAGAAATCCACGTGCGCGTTCTGCCAAAAGCACCATTTGCATGCATACCGTGTGGTTTTGCAGAAAACTGCGTCCGCGTCTACCAAAAGATGCATGTGCATGCTTAAAACGCGTTTTGGCACAAATCCATGTGCGGGTGCTAAAAAGAGCAGCATCGGCGTGCTTTTCACGTCGTTTGGTAGAAATCCACGTGCGCGTTTGGCCAAAAGCACCATTTGCATGCATATCGTGTCGTTTTGCAGAAAACTGCGTCCGCGTCTACCAAAAGATGCATGTGCATGCTTAAAACGCGTTTTGGCACAAATCCATGTGCGGGTGCTAAAAGGAGCAGCATCGGCGTGCTTTTCACGTCGTTTGGTAGAAATCCACGTGCGCGTTAGCCAACAGCAACATTTGCATGCATATCGTGTGGTTTTGCAGAAAACTGCGTCCGCGTCTACCAAAAGATGCATGTGCATGCTTCAAATGCGTTTTGGCACAAATCCATGTGCGGGTGCTAAAAAGAGCAGCATCGGCATGCTTTTCACGTCGTTTGGTAGAAATCCACGTGCGCGTTCTGCCAAAAGCACCATTTGCATGCATATCGTGTTGTTTTGCAGAAAACTGCGTCCGCGTCTACCAAAAGATGCATGTGCACGCTTAAAATGCGTTTTGGCACAAATCAATGTGCGGGCGCTAATAAGAGCAGCATCGGCATGCTTTTCACGTCCTTTGGTAGAAATCCACGTGCGCATTCTGCCAAAAGCACCATTTGCATGCATATCGTGTGGTTTTGCAGAAAACTGCGACCGCGTCCAACAAAAGATGCATGTGCATGCTTAAAACGCGTTTTGGCACAAACCCATGTGCGGGTGCTAAAAAGAGCAGCATCGGCATGCTTTTCACGTCCTTTGGTAGAAATCAACGTGCGCGTTCTGCCAAAAGCACCATTTGCATGCATATCGTGTGCTTTTGCAGAAAACTGCGTCCGCGTCCACCAAAAGATGCATATGCATGCTTAAAACGCGTTTTGGCACAAATCCATGTGCGGGTGCTAAAAAGAGCAGCATCGGCATGCTTTTCACGTCGTTTGGTAGAAGTCCACGTGCGCGTTAGCCAAAAGCACCATTTGCATGCATATCGTGTTGTTTTGCAGAAAACTGCGTCCGCGTCTACCTAAAGATGCATGTGCATGCTTAAAATGCGTTTTGGCACAAATCCATGTGCGGGTGCTAAAAAGAGCAGCATCGGCATGCTTTTCACGTCCTTTGGTAGAAATCCACGTGCGCGTTCTGCCAAAAGCACCATTTGCATGCATATCGTGTGGTTTTGCAGAAAACTGCGTCCGCGTCTACCAAAAGATGCATGTGCATGTTTAAAAGGCGTTTTGGCACAAATCCATGTGCGGGTGCTAAAAAGAGCAGCATCGGCATGCTTTCCACGTCGTTTGGTAGAAATCCACGTGCGCGTTCTGCCAAAAGCACCATTTGCATGCATATCGTGTGGTTTAGCAGAAAACTGCGTCCGCGTCTACCAAAAGATGCATGTGCATGCTTAAAACGCGTTTTGGCACAAATCCATGTGCGGGTGCTAAAAAGAGCAGCATCGGCATGCTTTTCACGTCGTTTGGTAGAAATCCACGTGCGCGTTCTGCCAAAAGCACCATTTGCATACATATCGTGTGGTTTTGCAGAAAACTGCGTCCGCGTCCACCAAAAGATGCATGTGCATGCTTAAAACGCGTTTTGGCACAAATCCATGTGCGGGTGCTAAAAAGAGCAGCATCGGCATGCTTTTCACGTCGTTTGGTAGAAATCCACGTGTGCGTTCTGCCAAAAGCACCATTTGCATGCATATCGTGTGGTTTTGCAAAAAACTGCGTCCGCGTCCACCAAAAGATGCATGTGCATGCTTAAAACGCGTTTTGGCCCAAATCCATGTGCGGGTGCTAAAAAGAGCAGCATCGGCATGCTTTTCACGTCGTTTGGTAGAAATCCACGTGTGCGTTCTGCCAAAAGCACCATTTGCATGCATATCGTGTGGTTTTGCAAAAAACTGCGTCCGCGTCCACCAAAAGATGCATGTGCATGTTTAAAACGCGTTTTGGCACAAATCCATGTGCGGGTGCTAAAAAGAGCAGCATCGGCATGCTTTTTCACGTCGTTTGGTAGAAATCCACGTGCGCGTTCTGCCAAAAGCACCATTTGCATGCATATCGTGTGGTTTTGCAGAAAACTGCGTCCGCGTCTACCAAAAGATGCATGTGCATACTTAAAACGCGTTTTGGCACAAATCCATGTGCGGGTGCTAAAAAGAGCAGCATCGGCATGCTTTTCACGTCGTTTGGTAGAAATCCACGTGCGCGTTCTGCCAAAAGCACCATTTGCATGCATATTGTGTGGTTTTGCAAAAAACTGCGTCCGCGTCTACCAAAAGATGCATGTGCATGCTTAAAACGCGTTTTGGCACAAATCCATGTGCGGGTGCTAAAAAGAGCAGCATCGGCATGCTTTTCACGTCGTTTGGTAGAAATCCACGTGCGCGTTCTGCCAAAAGCACCATTTGCATGCATATCGTGTGGTATTGCGGAAAACTGCGTCCGCGTCTACCAAAAAATGCATGTGCATGCTTAAAACGCGTTTTGGCACAAATCCATGTGCGGGTGCTAAAAGAGCAGCATCGGCATGCTTTTCACGTCGTTTAGTAGAAATCCACGTGCGCGTTCTGCCAAAAGCACCATTTGCATGCATATCGTGTGGTTTTGCAGAAAACTGCGTCCGCGTCTACCAAAAGATGCATGTGCATGCTTAAAACGCGATTTGGCACAAATCCATGTACGGGTGCTAAAAAGAGCAGCATCGGCATGCTTTTCACGTCGTTTGGTAGAAATCCACGTGCGCGTTCTGCCCAAAGCACCATTTGCATGCATATCGTGTGGTTTTGCAGAAAACTGCGTCCGCGTCTACCAAAAGATGCATGTGCATGCTTAAAACGCGTTTTGGCACAAATCCATCTGCGGGTGCTAAAAAGAGCAGCATCGGCATGTTTTCACGTTGTTTGGTAGAAATCCACGTGCGCGTTCGGCCAAAAGCACCATTTGCATGCATATCTTGCAGTTTTGCAGAAAACTGCGTCCGCGTCTACCAAAAGATGCATGTGCATGCTCAAAACGGGTTTTGGCACAAATCCATGTGCGGGTGCTAAAAAGAGCAGCATCGGCATGATTTTCACGTCGTTTGGTAGAAATCCACGTGCGCGTTCTGCCAAAAGCACCATTTGCATGCATATCGTGTGGTTTTGCAGAAAACTGCGTCTGCGTCTACCAAAAGATGCATGTGCATGCTTAAAACGCGTTTTGGCACAAATCCATGTGCGGGTTCTAAAAAGAGCAGCATCGGCATGCTTTTCACGTCGTTTGTAGAAATCCACGTGCGCGTTCGGCCAGAAGCAGCATTTGCATGCATATCGTGTGGTTTTGCAGGAAACTGCGTCCGCGTCTACCAAAAGATGCATGTGCATGCTTAAAACGCGTTTTGGCACAAATCTATGTGCGGGTGCTAAAAAGAGCAGCATCGGCATGCTTTTCACGTCGTTTGGTAGAAATCCACGTGCGCGTTCTGCCAAATGCACCATTTGCATGCATATCGTGTGGTTTTGCAGAAAACTGCGTCCGCGTCTCCCAAAAGATGCATGTGGATGCTTAAAACGCGTTTTGGCACAAATCCATGTGCGGGTGCTAAAAAGAGCAGCATCGGCATGCTTTTCACGTCGTTTGGTAGAAATCCACGTGCGCGTTCGGCCAAAAGCACCATTTGCATGCATATCGTGTCGTTTTGCAGAAAACTGCGTCCGCGTCTACCAAAAGATGCATGTGCATGCTTAAAACGCGTTTTGGCACAAATCCATGTGCGGGTGCTAAAAGGAGCAGCATCGGCATGCTTTTCACGTCGTTTGGTAGAAATCCATGTGTGCGTTCTGCCAAAAGCACCATTTGCATGCATATCGTGTGGTTTTGCAGAAAACTGCGTCCGCGTCTACCAAAAGATGCATGTGCATGCTTAAAACGCGTTTTGGCACAAATCCATGTGCGGGTGCTGAAAAGAGCAGCATCGGCATGCTTTTCACGTCGTTTGGTAGAAATCCACGTGCGCGTTCTGCCAAAAGCACCATTTGCATGCATATCGTGTGGTTTTGCAGAAAACTGCGTCCGCGTCTACCAAAAGATGCATGCGCGTGCTTAAAACGCGTTTTGGCACAAATCCATGTGCGGGTGCTAAAAAGAGCAGCATCGGAATGCTTTTCATGTCATTTGGTAGAAATCCACGTGCGCGTTCTGCCAAAAGCACCATTTGCATGCATATCGTGTGGTTTTGCAGAAAACTGCGTCCGCGTCTACCAAAAGATGCATGTGCATGCTTAAAAGGCGTTTTGGCACAAATCCATGTGCGGGTGCTAAAAAGAGCAGCATCGGCATGCTTTTCACGTCGTTTGGTAGAAATCCACGTGCGCGTTCTGCCGAAAGCACCATTTGCATGCATATCGTGTGGTTTTCCAGAAAACTGCATCCGCGTCTACCAAAAAATGCATGTGCATGCTTAAAACGCGTTTTGGCACAAATCCATGTGCGGGTGCTAAAAAGAGCAGCATCGGCATGCTTTTCACGTCGTTTGGTAGAAATCCACGTGCGCATTCGGCCAAAAGCACCATTTGCATGCATATCGTGTCGTTTTGCAGAAAACTGCGTCTGCGTCTACCAAAAGATGCATGTGCATGCTTAAAACGCGTTTTGGCACAAATCCATGTGCGGGTGCTAAAAGGAGCAGCATCGGCACGCTTTTCACGTCGTTTGGTAGAAATCCACGTGCGCGTTCGGCCAAAAGCACCATTTGCATGCATGCCGTGTCGTTTTGCAGAAAACTGCGTCCGCGTCTACCAAAAGATGCATGTGCATGCTTAAAACGCGTTTTGGCACAAATCCATGTGCGGGTGCTAAAAGGAGCAGCATCGGCATGCTTTTCACGTCGTTTGGTAGAAATCCACGTGTGCGTTCTGCCAAAGCACCATTTGCATGCATATCCTGTGGTTTTGCAGAAAACTGCATCCGCGTCTACCAAAAGATGCATGTGCATGCTTAAAACGCGTTTTTGGCACAAATCCATGTGCGGGTGCTGAAAAGAGCAGCATCGGCATGCTTTTAACGTCGTTTGGTAGAAGTCCACGTGCGCGTTCTGCCAAAAGCACCATTTGCATGCATATCGTGTGGTTTTGCAGAAACCTGCGTCCGCGTCTACCAAAAGATGCATGCGCGTGCTTAAAACGCGTTTTGGCACAAATCCATGTGCGGGTGCTAAAAAGAGCAGCATCGGAATGCTTTTCATGTCATTTGGTAGAAATCCACGTGCGCGTTCTGCCAAAAGCACCATTTGCATGCATATCGTGTGGTTTTGCAGAAAACTGCGTCCGCGTCTACCAAAAGATGCATGTGCATGCTTAAAAGGCGTTTTGGCACAAATCCATGTGCGGGTGCTAAAAAGAGCAGCATCGGCATGCTTTTCACGTCGTTTGGTAGAAATCCACGTGCGCGTTCTGCCGAAAGCACCATTTGCATGCATATCGTGTGGTTTTCCAGAAAACTGCATCCG
Source organism: Dermacentor variabilis (assembly GCF_050947875.1). NCBI lineage: Eukaryota > Metazoa > Arthropoda > Arachnida > Ixodida > Ixodidae > Dermacentor > Dermacentor variabilis. The sequence goes on from NW_027460821.1 coordinate 139,073, forward strand.
CGTCTACCAAAAGATGCATGTGCATGCTTAAAACGCGTTTTGGCACAAATCCATGTGCGGGTGCTAAAAGGAGCAGCATCGGCATGCTTTTCACGTCGTTTGGTAGAAATCCACGTGCGCATTCGGCCAAAAGCACCATTTGCATGCATATCGCTTCGTTTTGCAGAAAACTGCGTCTGCGTCTACCAAAAGATGCATGTGCATGCTTAAAAGGCGTTTTGGCACAAATCCATGTGCGGGTGCTAAAAGGAGCAGCATCGGCATGCTTTTCACGTCGTTTGGTAGAAATCCACGTGCGCGTTCGGCCAAAAGCACCATTTGCATGCATACCGTGTCGTTTTGCAGAAAACTGCGTCCGCGTCTACCAAAAGATGCATGTGCATGCTTAAAACGCGTTTTGGCACAAATCCATGTGCGGGTGCTAAAAGGAGCAGCATCGGCATGCTTCTCACGTCGTTTGGTAGAAATCCACGTGTGCGTTCTGCCAAAGCACCATTTGCATGCATATCGTGTGGTTTTGCAGAAAACTGCGTCCGCGTCTACCAAAAGATGCATGTGCATGCTTAAAACGCGTTTTGGCACACATCCATGTGCGGGTGCTAAAAAGAGCAGCATCGGCATGCTTTTCACGTCGTTTGGTAGAAATCCACGTGCGCGTTCTGCCAAAAGCACCATTTGCATGCATATCGTGTCGTTTTGCAGAAAACTGCGTCCGCGTCTACCAAAACATGCATGTGGATGCTTAAAACGCGTTTTGGCACAAATCCATGTGCGGGTGCTAAAAAGAGCAGCATCGGCATGCTTTTCACGTCGTTTGGTAGAAATCCACGTGCGCGTTCTGCCAAAAGCATCATTTGCATGCATATCGTGTGGTTTTGCAGAAAACTGCGTCCGCGTCTACCAAAAGATGCATGTGCATGCTTAAAACGCGTTTTGGCACAAATCTATGTGCGGGTGCTAAAAAGAGCAGCATCTGCATGCTTTTCACGTCGTTTGGTCGAAATCCACGTGCGCGTTCTGCCAAAAGCACCATTTGCATGCATATCGTGTGGTTTTGCAGAAAACTGCGTCCGCGTCTACCAAAAGATGCATGTGCATGCTTAAAACGGGTTTTGGCACAAATCCATGTGCGGGTGCTAAAAAGAGCAGCATCAGCATGCTTTTCACGTCGTTTGGTAGAAATCCACGTGCGCGTTATGCCAAAAGCACCATTTGCATGCATATCGTGTGGTTTTGCAGAAAACTGCGTCCGCGTCTAGATGCATGTTCATGCTTAAAATGCGTTTTGGCACAAATCCATGTGCGGGTGCGAAAAAGAGCAACATCGGCATGCTTTTCACGTCGTTTGCTAGAAATCCACGTGCGCGTTCTGCCAAAAGCACCATTTGCTTGCATATCGTGTGGTTTTGCAGAAAACTGCGTCCGCGTGTACCAAAAGACGCATGTGCATGCTTAAAACGCGTTTTGGCACAAATCCATGTGCGGGTGCTAAAAAGAGCAGCATCGGCATGCTTTTCACGTCGTTTGGTAGAAATCCACGTGCGCGTTCTGCCAAAAGCACCATTAGCATGCATATCGTGTGGTTTTGCAGAAATCTGCGTCCGCGTCTACCAAAAGATGAATGTGCATGCTTAAAACGTGTTTTGGCACAAATCCATGTGCCGGTGCTAAAAAGAGCAGCATCGGCATGCTTTTCACGTCGTTTGGTAGAAATCCACGTGCGCATTCTGCCAAAAGCACCATTTGCATGCATATCGTGTGGTTTTGCAGAAAACTGCGTCCGCGTCTACCAAAAGATGCATGTGCATGCTTAAAACGCGTTTTGGCACGAATCCATGTGCGGGTGCTAAAAAGAGCAGCATCGGCACGCTTTTCACGTCGTTTGGTAGAAATCCACGTGCGCGTTCTGCCAAAAGCACCATTTGCATGCATATCGTGTGGTTATGCAGAAAACTGCGTCCGCGTCTAGATGCATGTTCATGCTTAAAATGCGTTTCGGCACAAATCCATGTGCGGGTGCTAAAAAGAGCAGCATCGGCATGCTTTTCACGTCGTTTGCTAGAAATCCACGTGCGCGTTCTGCAAAAGCACCATTTCCTTGCATATCGTGTGGTTTTGCAGAAACTGCGTCCGCGTCTACCAAAAGATGCATGTGCATGCTTAAAACGCGTTTTGGCACAAATCCATGTGCGGGTGCTAAAAATAGCAGCATCGGCATGCTTTTCACGTCGTTTGGTAGAAATCCACGTGCGCGTTCTGCCAAAATCACCATTAGCATGCATATCGTGTGATTTTGCAGAAAACTGCGTCCGCGTCTACCAAAGGTGCATGTGCATGCTTAAAACGTGTTTTGGCACAAATCCATGTGCGGGTGCTAAAAAGAGCAGCATCGGCATGCTTTTCACGTCGTTTGGTAGAAATCCACGTGCGCATTCTGCCAAAAGCACCATTTGCATGCATATCGTGTGGTTTTGCAGAAAACTGCGTCCGCGTCTACCAAAAGATGCATGTGCATGCTTAAAACGCGTTTTGGCACGAATCCATGTGCGGGTGCTAAAAAGAGCAGCATCGGCATGCTTTTCACGTCGTTTGGTACAAATCCACGTGCGCGTTCTCCCAAAAGCACCATTTGCATGCATATCGTGTGGTTTTGCAGAAAACTGCGTCCGCGTCTACCAAAAGTTGCATGTGCATGATTAAAACGCGTTTTGGCACAAATCCATGTGCGGGTGCTAAAAAGAGCAGCATCGGCATGCTTTTCACGTGTTTGGTAGAAATCCACGTGCGCGTTCTGCCAAAACCACCATTTGCATGCATATCGTGTGGTTTTGCAGAAAACTGCGTCCGCGTCTACCAAAAGATGCATCTGCATACTTAAAACGCGTTTTGGCACAAATCCATGTGCGGGTGCTAAAAAGAGCAGCATCGGCAAGCTTTCACGTCGTTTGGTAGAAATCCACGTGCGCGTTCTGCCAAATGCACCATTTGCATGCATATCGTGTGGTTTTGCAGAAAACTGCGTCCGCGTCTACCAAAAGATGCATGTGCATGCTTAAAACGCGTTTTGGCACAAATCTATGTGCGGGTGCTAAAAAGAGCAGCATCGGCATGCTTTTCACGTCGTTTGGTAGAAATCCACGTGCGCGTTCTGCCAAACGCACCATTAGCACGCATATCGTGTGGTTTTGCAGAAAACTGCGTCCGCGTCTACCAAAAGATGCATGTGCATGCTTAAAACGCGTTTTGGCACAAATCCATGTGCGGGTGCTAAAAAGAGCAGCATCGGCATGCTTTTCACGTCGTTTGGTAGAAATCCACGTGCGCGTTCTGCCAAAAGCACCATTTGCATGCGTATCGTGTGCTTTTGCAGAAAACTGCGTCCGCGTCTAGATGCATGTTCATGCTTAAAATGCGTTTTGGCACAAATCCATGTGCGGGTGCGAAAAAGAGCAACATCGGCATGCTTTTCACGTCGTTTGCTAGAAATCCACGTGCGCGTTCTGCCAAAAGCACCATTTGCTTGCATATCGTGTGGTTTTGCAGAAAACTGCGTCCGCGTGTACCAAAAGACGCATGTGCATGCTTAAAACGCGTTTTGGCACAAATCCATGTGCGGGTGCTAAAAAGAGCAGCATCGGCATGCTTTTCACGTCGTTTGGTAGAAATCCACGTGCGCGTTCTGCCAAAAGCACCATTAGCATGCATATCGTGTGGTTTTGCAGAAATCTGCGTCCGCGTCTACCAAAAGATGCATGTGCATGCTTAAAACGTGTTTTGGCACAAATCCATGTGCGGGTGCTAAAAAGAGCAGCATCGGCATGCTTTTCACGTCGTTTGGTAGAAATCCACGTGCGCATTCTGCCAAAAGCACCATTTGCATGCATATCGTGTGGTTTTGCAGAAAACTGCGTCCGCGTCTACCAAAAGATGCATGTGCATGCTTAAAACGCGTTTTGGCACGAATCCATGTGCGGGTGCTAAAAAGAGCAGCATCGGCACGCTTTTCACGTCGTTTGGTAGAAATCCACGTGCGCGTTCTGCCAAAAGCACCATTTGCATGCATATCGTGTAGTTATGCAGAAAACTGCGTCCGCGTCTAGATGCATGTTCATGCTTAAAATGCGTTTCGGCACAAATCCATGTGCGGGTGCTAAAAAGAGCAGCATCGGCATGCTTTTCACGTCGTTTGCTAGAAATCCACGTGCGCGTTCTGCCAAAAGCACCATTTGCTTGCATATCGTGTGGTTTTGCAGAAAACTGCGTCCGCGTCTACCAAAAGATGCATGTGCATGCTTAAAACGCGTTTTGGCACAAATCCATGTGCGGGTGCTAAAAATAGCAGCATCGGCATGCTTTTCACGTCGTTTGGTAGAAATCCACGTGCGCGTTCTGCCAAAATCACCATTAGCATGCATATCGTGTGATTTTGCAGAAAACTGCGTCCGCGTCTACCAAAGGTGCATGTGCATGCTTAAAACGTGTTTTGGCACAAATCCACGTGCGGGTGCTAAAAATAGCAGCATCGGCATGCTTTTCACGTCGTTTGGTAGAAATCCACGTGCGCGTTCTGCCAAAATCACCATTAGCATGCATATCGTGTGATTTTGCAGAAAACTGCGTCCGCGTCTACCAAAAGATACATCTGCATACTTAAAACGCGTTTTGGCACAAATCCATGTGCGGGTGCTAAAAAGAGCAGCATCGGCAAGCTTTCACGTCGTTTGGTAGAAATCCACGTGCGCGTTCTGCCAAATGCACCATTTGCATGCATATCGTGTGGTTTTGCAGAAAACTGCGTCCGCGTCTACCAAAAGATGCATGTGCATGCTTAAAACGCGTTTTGGCACAAATCCATGTGCGGGTGCTAAAAAGAGCAGCATCGGCATGCTTTTCACGTCGTTTGGTAGAAATCCACGTGCGCGTTCTGCCAAAAGCACCATTAGCACGCATATCGTGTGGTTTTGCAGAAAACTGCGTCCGCGTCTACCAAAAGATGCATGTGCATGCTTAAAACGCGTTTTGGCACAAATCCATGTGCGGGTGCTAAAAAGAGCAGCATCGGCATGCTTTTCACGTCGTTTGGTAGAAATCCACGTGCGCGTTCTGCCAAAAGCACCATTTGCATGCGTATCGTGTGCTTTTGCAGAAAACTGCGTCCGCGTCTACCAAAAGATGCATGTGCATGCTTAAAACGCGTTTTGGCAAAAATCCATGTGCGGGTGCTAAAAAGAGCAGCATCGGCATGCTTTTCACGTCGTTTGGTAGGAATCCACGTGCGCGTTCTGCCAAAAGCACCATTTGCATGCATATCGTGTGGTTTTGCAGAATACTGCGTCCGCGTCTACCAAAAGATGCATGTGCATGCTTAAAACGCGTTTTCGCACAAATCCATGTGCGGGTGCTAAAAAGAGCAGCATCGGCATGCTTGTCACGTCGTTTGGTGGAAATCCACGTGCGCGTTCTGCCAAAAGCACCATTTGCATGCATATCGTGTGGTTTTGCAGAAAACTGCGTCCGCGTCTACCAAAAGATGCATGTGCATGCTTAAAACGCGATTTGGCACAAATCCATGTGCGGGTGCAAAAAAGAGCAGCATCGGCATGCTTTTCACGTCGTTTGGTAGAAATCCACGCGCGTTCAGCCAAAAGCACCATTTGTATGCATATCGTGTGATTTTGCAGAAAACTGCGTCCGCGTCTACCAAAAGATGCATGTGCATGCTTAAAACGCGTTTTGGCACAAATCAATGTGCGGGTGCTAAAAAGAGCAGCATCGGCATGCTTTTCACGTCGTTTGGTAGAAATCCACGCGCGCGTTCTGCCAAAAGCACCATTTGCATGCATATCGTGTGGTTTTGCAGAAAACAGCGTCCGCGTCTACCAAAAGATGCATGTGCATGCTTAAAACGCGTTTTGGCACAAATCCATGTGCGGGTGCTAAAAAGAGCAGCATCGGCATGCTTTTCACGTCGTCTGGTAGAAATCCACGTGCGCGTTCGGCCAAAAGCACCATTTGCATGCATATCGTGTGGTTTTGCAGAAAACTGCGTCCGCGTCTACCAAAAGGTGCATGTGCATGCTTAAAACGCGTTTTGGGACAAATCCATGTGCGGGTGCTAAAAAGAGGAGCATCGGCATGCTTTTCACGTCGTTTGGTAGAAATCCACGTGCGCGTTCTGCCAAAAGCACCATTTGCTTGCATATCGTGTGGTTTTGCAGAAAACTGCGTCCGCGTCTACCAAAAGATGCATGTGCATGCTTAAAACGCGTTTTGGCACGAATCCATGTGCGGGTGCTAAAAAGAGCAGCATCGGCATGCTTTTCACGTCGTTTGGTACAAATCCACGTGCGCGTTCTCCCAAAAGCACCATTTGCATGCATATCGTGTGGTTTTGCAGAAAACTGCGTCCGCGTCTACCAAAAGTTGCATGTGCATGATTAAAACGCGTTTTGGCACAAATCCATGTGCGGGTGCTAAAAAGAGCAGCATCGGCATGCTTTTCACGTGCTTTGGTAGAAATCCACGTGCGCGTTCTGCCAAAACCACCATTTGCATTCATATCGTGTGGTTTTGCAGAAAACTGCGTCCGCGTCTACCAAAAGATGCATCTGCATACTTAAAACGCGTTTTGGCACAAATCCATGTGCGGGTGCTAAAAAGAGCAGCATCGGCAAGCTTTCACGTCGTTTGGTAGAAATCCACGTGCGCGTTCTGCCAAATGCACCATTTGCATGCATATCGTGTGGTTTTGCAGAAAACTGCGTCCGCGTCTACCAAAAGATGCATGTGCATGCTTAAAACGCGTTTTGGCACAAATCTATGTGCGGGTGCTAAAAAGAGCAGCATCGGCATGCTTTTCACGTCGTTTGGTAGAAATCCACGTGCGCGTTCTGCCAAACGCACCATTAGCACGCATATCGTGTGGTTTTGCAGAAAACTGCGTCCGCGTCTACCAAAAGATGCATGTGCATGCTTAAAACGCGTTTTGGCACAAATCCATGTGCGGGTGCTAAAAAGAGCAGCATCGGCATGCTTTTCACGTCGTTTGGTAGAAATCCACGTGCGCGTTCTGCCAAAAGCACCATTTGCATGCGTATCGTGTGCTTTTGCAGAAAACTGCGTCCGCGTCTAGATGCATGTTCATGCTTAAAATGCGTTTTGGCACAAATCCATGTGCGGGTGCGAAAAAGAGCAACATCGGCATGCTTTTCACGTCGTTTGCTAGAAATCCACGTGCGCGTTCTGCCAAAAGCACCATTAGCTTGCATATCGTGTGGTTTTGCAGAAACTGCGTCCGCGTGTACCAAAAGACGCTTGTGCATGCTTAAAACGCGTTTTGGCACAAATCCATGTGCGGGTGCTAAAAAGAGCAGCATCGGCATGCTTTTCACGTCGTTTGGTAGAAATCCACGTGCGCGTTCTGCCAAAAGCACCATTAGCATGCATATCGTGTGGTTTTGCAGAAATCTGCGTCCGCGTCTACCAAAAGATGCATGTGCATGCTTAAAACGTGTTTTGGCACAAATCCATGTGCGGGTGCTAAAAAGAGCAGCATCGGCATGCTTTTCACGTCGTTTGGTAGAAATCCACGTGCGCATTCTGCCAAAAGCACCATTTGCATGCATATCGTGTGGTTTTGCAGAAAACTGCGTCCGCGTCTACCAAAAGATGCATGTGCATGCTTAAAACGCGTTTTGGCACGAATCCATGTGCGGGTGCTAAAAAGAGCAGCATCGGCACGCTTTTCACGTCGTTTGGTAGAAATCCACGTGCGCGTTCTGCCAAAAGCACCATTTGCATGCATATCGTGTAGTTATGCAGAAAACTGCGTCCGCGTCTAGATGCATGTTCATGCTTAAAATGCGTTTCGGCACAAATCCATGTGCGGGTGCTAAAAAGAGCAGCATCGGCATGCTTTTCACGTCGTTTGCTAGAAATCCACGTGCGCGTTCTGCCAAAAGCACCATTTGCTTGCATATCGTGTGGTTTTGCAGAAAACTGCGTCCGCGTCTACCAAAATATGCATGTGCATGCTTAAAACGCGTTTTGGCACAAATCCATGTGCGGGTGCTAAAAATAGCAGCATCGGCATGCTTTTCACGTCGTTTGGTAGAAATCCACGTGCGCGTTCTGCCAAAATCACCATTAGCATGCATATCGTGTGATTTTGCAGAAAACTGCGTCCGCGTCTACCAAAGGTGCATGTGCATGCTTAAAACGTGTTTTGGCACAAATCCACGTGCGGGTGCTAAAAATAGCAGCATCGGCATGCTTTTCACGTCGTTTGGTAGAAATCCACGTGCGCGTTCTGCCAAAATCACCATTAGCATGCATATCGTGTGATTTTGCAGAAAACTGCGTCCGCGTCTACCAAAAGATACATCTGCATACTTAAAACGCGTTTTGGCACAAATCCATGTGCGGGTGCTAAAAAGAGCAGCATCGGCAAGCTTTCACGTCGTTTGGTAGAAATCCACGTGCGCGTTCTGCCAAATGCACCATTTGCATGCATATCGTGTGGTTTTGCAGAAAACTGCGTCCGCGTCTACCAAAAGATGCATGTGCATGCTTAAAACGCGTTTTGGCACAAATCCATGTGCGGGTGCTAAAAAGAGCAGCATCGGCATGCTTTTCACGTCGTTTGGTAGAAATCCACGTGCGCGTTCTGCCAAAAGCACCATTAGCACGCATATCGTGTGGTTTTGCAGAAAACTGCGTCCGCGTCTACCAAAAGATGCATGTGCATGCTTAAAACGCGTTTTGGCACAAATCCATGTGCGGGTGCTAAAAAGAGCAGCATCGGCATGCTTTTCACGTCGTTTGGTAGAAATCCACGTGCGCGTTCTGCCAAAAGCACCATTTGCATGCGTATCGTGTGCTTTTGCAGAAAACTGCGTCCGCGTCTACCAAAAGATGCATGTGCATGCTTAAAACGCGTTTTGGCAAAAATCCATGTGCGGGTGCTAAAAAGAGCAGCATCGGCATGCTTTTCACGTCGTTTGGTAGGAATCCACGTGCGCGTTCTGCCAAAAGCACCATTTGCATGCATATCGTGTGGTTTTGCAGAATACTGCGTCCGCGTCTACCAAAAGATGCATGTGCATGCTTAAAACGCGTTTTCGCACAAATCCATGTGCGGGTGCTAAAAAGAGCAGCATCGGCATGCTTGTCACGTCGTTTGGTGGAAATCCACGTGCGCGTTCTGCCAAAAGCACCATTTGCATGCATATCGTGTGGTTTTGCAGAAAACTGCGTCCGCGTCTACCAAAAGATGCATGTGCATGCTTAAAACGCGATTTGGCACAAATCCATGTGCGGGTGCAAAAAAGAGCAGCATCGGCATGCTTTTCACGTCGTTTGGTAGAAATCCACGCGCGCGTTCTGCCAAAAGCACCATTTGCATGCATATCGTGTGGTTTTGCAGAAAACAGCGTCCGCGTCTACCAAAAGAAGCATGTGCATGCTTAAAACGCGTTTTGGCACAAATCCATGTGCGGGTGCTAAAAAGAGCAGCATCGGCATGCTTTTCACGTCGTTTGGTAGAAATCCACGCGCGCGTTCTGCCAAAAGCACCATTTGCATGCATATCGTGTGGTTTTGCAGAAAACAGCGTCCGCGTCTACCAAAAGAAGCATGTGCATGCTTAAAACGCGTTTTGGCACAAATCCATGTGCGGGTGCTAAAAAGAGCAGCATCGGCATGCTTTTCACGTCGTTTGGTAGAAATCCACGTGCGCGTTCGGCCAAAAGCACCATTTGCATGCATATCGTGTGGTTTTGCAGAAAACTGCGTCCGCGTCTACCAAAAGGTGCATGTGCATGCTTAAAACGCGTTTTGGGACAAATCCATGTGCGGGTGCTAAAAAGAGGAGCATCGGCATGCTTTTCACGACGTTTGGTAGAAATCCACGTGCGCGTTCTGCCAAAAGCACCATTTGCTTGCATATCGTGTGGTTTTGCAGAAAACTGCGTCCGCGTCTACCAAAAGATGCATGTGCATGCTTAAAACGCGTTTTGGCACAAATCCATGTGCGGGAGCTAAAAAGAGCAGCATCGGCATGCTTTTCACGTCGTTTGGTAGAAATCCACGTGCGCGTTCTGCCAAAAGCACCATTTGCATGCATATCATGTGGTTTTGCAGAAAACTGCGTCCGCGTCTACCAAAAGATGCATGTGCATGCTTAAAACGCGTTTTGGCACAAATCCATGTGCGGGTGCTAAAAAGAGCAGCATCGGCATGCTTTCACGTCGTTTGGTAGAAATGCACGTGCGCGTTCTGCCAAATGCAATATTTGCATGCATATCGTGTGGTTTTGCAGAAAACTGCGTCCGCGTCTACCAAAAGATGCATGTGCATGCTTAAAACGCGTTTTGGCACAAATCCATGTGCGGGTGCTAAAAAGAGCAGCATCGGCATGCTTTTCACGTCGTTTGGTAGAAATCCACTTGCGCGTTCTGCCAAAAGCACCATTTGCATGCATATCGTGTGGTTTTGCAGAAAACTGCGTCCGCGTCAACCAAAAGATGCATGTGCATGCTTAAAACGCGTTTTGGCACAAATCCATGTGCGGGTGCAAAAAAGAGCAGCATCGGCATGCTTTTCACGTCGTTTGGTAGAAATCCACGCGCGTTCAGCAAAAAGCACCATTTGCATGCATATCGTGTGGTTTTGCAGAAAACTGCGTCCGCGTCTACCAAAAGATGCATGTGCATGCTTAAAACGCGTTTTGGCACAAATCCATGTGCGGGTGCTAAAAAGAGCAGCATCGGCATGCTTTTCACGTCCTTTGGTAGAAATCCACGTGCGCGTTCTGCCAAAACCACCATTTGCATGCATATCCTGTGGTTTTGCAGAAAACTGCGTCCGCGTCTACCAAAAGATGCATTTGCATGCTCAAAACGCGTTTTGGCACAAATCCATGTGCGGCTGCTAAAAAGAGCAGCATCGGCATGCTTTTCACGTCGTTTGGTAGAAATCCACATGCGCGTTCGGCCAAAAGCACCATTTGCATGCATATCGTGTGGTTTTGCAGAAAACTGCGTCCGCGTCTACCAAAAGGTGCATGTGCATGCTTAAAACGCGTTTTGGCACAAATCCATGTGCGGGTGCTAAAAAGAGCAGCATCGGCATGCTTTTCACGTCGTTTGGTAGAAATCCACGTGCGCGTTCTGCCAAATGCACCATTTGCATGCATATCGTGTGGTTTTGCAGAAAACTGCGTCCGCGTCTACCAAAAGATGCATGTGCATGCTTAAAACGCGTTTTGGCACAAATCCATGTGCGGGTGCTGAAAAGAGCAGCATCGGCATGCTTTTCACGTCCTTTGGTAGAAATCCACGTGCACGTTCTGCCAAAACCACCATTTGCATGCATATCGTGTGGTTTTGCAGAAAACTGCGTCCGCGTCTACCAAAAGATGCATGTGCATGCTTAAAACGCGTTTTGGCACAAATCCATGTGCGGGTGCTAAAAAGAGCAGCATCGGCATGCTTTTCACGTCGTTCGGTAGAAATCCACGTGCGCGTTCTGCCAAAAGCACCATTTGCATGCATATCGTGTGGTTTTGCAGAAAACTGCGTCCGCGTCTACCAAAAGATGCATGTGCATGCTTAAAACGCGTTTTGGCACACATCCATGTGCGGGTGCTAAAAAGAGCAGCATCGGCATGCTTTTCACGTCGTTTGGTAGAAATCCACGTGCGCGTTCTGCCAAAAGCACCATTTGCATGCATAACTTGTGGTTTTGCAGAAAACTGCGTCCGCGTCTACCAAAAGATGCATGTGCTTGCTTAAAACGCGTTTTGGCACAAATCCATGTGCGGGTGCTAAAAAGAGCAGCATCGGCGTGATTTTCACGTCGTTTGGTAGAAATCCACGTGCGCGTTCTGCCAAAAGCACCATTTGTATACATATCGTGTGGTTTTGCAGAAAACTGCGTCCGCGTGCACCAAAAGATGCATGTGCATGCTTAATACGCGTTTTGCCACAAATCCATGTGCGGGTGCTAAAAAGAGCAGCATCGGCATGCTTTTCACGTCGTTTGGTAGAAATCCACGTGCGCGTTCTGCCAAAAGCACCATTTGCATGCATATCGTGTGCTTTTGCAGAAAACTGCGTCCGCGTCTACCAAAAGATGCATGTTCATGCTTAAAACGCGTTTTGGCACACATCCATGTGCGGGTGCTAAAAAGAGCAGCATCGGCATGCTTTTCACATCGTTTGGTAGAAATTCACGTGCGCGTTCTGTCAAAAGCACCATTTGCATGCATATCGTGTGGTTTTGCAGAAAACTGCGTCCGCGTCTACCAAAAATGCATGTGCATGCTTAAAACGCGTTTTGGCACAAATCCATGTGCGGGTGCTAAAAAGAGCAGCATCGGCATGCTTTTCACGTCGTTTGCTATAAATCCACTTGCGCGTTCTGCCAAAAGCACCATTTGCATGCATATCGTGTGGTTTTGCAGAAAACTGCGTCCGCGTCCACCAAAAGATGCATGTGCATGCTTAAAACGCGTTTTGGCACAAATCCATGTGCGGGTGCTAAAAAGAGCAGCATCGGCATGCTTTTCACGTCGTTTGGTAGAAATCCACGTGCGCGTTCTTCCAAAAGCACCATTTGCATGCATATCGTGTGGTTTTGCAGAAAACTGCGTCCGCGTCCACCAAAAGATGCATGTGCATGCTTAAAACGCGTTTTGGCACAAATCCATGTGCGGGTGCTAAAAAGAGCAGCATCGGCATGCTTTTCACGTCGTTTGGTAGAAATCCACGTGCGCGTTCTGCCAAAATCACCATTAGCATGCATATCGTGTGATTTTGCAGAAAACTGCGTCCGCGTCTACCAAAAGATACATCTGCATACTTAAAACGCGTTTTGGCACAAATCCATGTGCGGGTGCTAAAAAGAGCAGCATCGGCAAGCTTTCACGTCGTTTGGTAGAAATCCACGTGCGCGTTCTGCCAAATGCACCATTTGCATGCATATCGTGTGGTTTTGCAGAAAACTGCGTCCGCGTCTACCAAAAGATGCATGTGCATGCTTAAAACGCGTTTTGGCACAAATCCATGTGCGGGTGCTAAAAAGAGCAGCATCGGCATGCTTTTCACGTCGTTTGGTAGAAATCCACGTGCGCGTTCTGCCAAAAGCACCATTAGCACGCATATCGTGTGGTTTTGCAGAAAACTGCGTCCGCGTCTACCAAAAGATGCATGTGCATGCTTAAAACGCGTTTTGGCACAAATCCATGTGCGGGTGCTAAAAAGAGCAGCATCGGCATGCTTTTCACGTCGTTTGGTAGAAATCCACGTGCGCGTTCTGCCAAAAGCACCATTTGCATGCGTATCGTGTGCTTTTGCAGAAAACTGCGTCCGCGTCTACCAAAAGATGCATGTGCATGCTTAAAACGCGTTTTGGCAAAAATCCATGTGCGGGTGCTAAAAAGAGCAGCATCGGCATGCTTTTCACGTCGTTTGGTAGGAATCCACGTGCGCGTTCTGCCAAAAGCACCATTTGCATGCATATCGTGTGGTTTTGCAGAATACTGCGTCCGCGTCTACCAAAAGATGCATGTGCATGCTTAAAACGCGTTTTCGCACAAATCCATGTGCGGGTGCTAAAAAGAGCAGCATCGGCATGCTTGTCACGTCGTTTGGTGGAAATCCACGTGCGCGTTCTGCCAAAAGCACCATTTGCATGCATATCGTGTGGTTTTGCAGAAAACTGCGTCCGCGTCTACCAAAAGATGCATGTGCATGCTTAAAACGCGATTTGGCACAAATCCATGTGCGGGTGCAAAAAAGAGCAGCATCGGCATGCTTTTCACGTCGTTTGGTAGAAATCCACGCGCGTTCAGCCAAAAGCACCATTTGTATGCATATCGTGTGATTTTGCAGAAAACTGCGTCCGCGTCTACCAAAAGATGCATGTGCATGCTTAAAACGCGTTTTGGCACAAATCAATGTGCGGGTGCTAAAAAGAGCAGCATCGGCATGCTTTTCACGTCGTTTGGTAGAAATCCACGCGCGCGTTCTGCCAAAAGCACCATTTGCATGCATATCGTGTGGTTTTGCAGAAAACAGCGTCCGCGTCTACCAAAAGATGCATGTGCATGCTTAAAACGCGTTTTGGCACAAATCCATGTGCGGGTGCTAAAAAGAGCAGCATCGGCATGCTTTTCACGTCGTTTGGTAGAAATCCACGTGCGCGTTCGGCCAAAAGCACCATTTGCATGCATATCGTGTGGTTTTGCAGAAAACTGCGTCCGCGTCTACCAAAAGGTGCATGTGCATGCTTAAAACGCGTTTTGGGACAAATCCATGTGCGGGTGCTAAAAAGAGGAGCATCGGCATGCTTTTCACGTCGTTTGGTAGAAATCCACGTGCGCGTTCTGCCAAAAGCACCATTTGCTTGCATATCGTGTGGTTTTGCAGAAAACTGCGTCCGCGTCTACCAAAAGATGCATGTGCATGCTTAAAACGCGTTTTGGCACGAATCCATGTGCGGGTGCTAAAAAGAGCAGCATCGGCATGCTTTTCACGTCGTTTGGTACAAATCCACGTGCGCGTTCTCCCAAAAGCACCATTTGCATGCATATCGTGTGGTTTTGCAGAAAACTGCGTCCGCGTCTACCAAAAGTTGCATGTGCATGATTAAAACGCGTTTTGGCACAAATCCATGTGCGGGTGCTAAAAAGAGCAGCATCGGCATGCTTTTCACGTGCTTTGGTAGAAATCCACGTGCGCGTTCTGCCAAAACCACCATTTGCATGCATATCGTGTGGTTTTGCAGAAAACTGCGTCCGCGTCTACCAAAAGATGCATCTGCATACTTAAAACGCGTTTTGGCACAAATCCATGTGCGGGTGCTAAAAAGAGCAGCATCGGCAAGCTTTCACGTCGTTTGGTAGAAATCCACGTGCGCGTTCTGCCAAATGCACCATTTGCATGCATATCGTGTGGTTTTGCAGAAAACTGCGTCCGCGTCTACCAAAAGATGCATGTGCATGCTTAAAACGCGTTTTGGCACAAATCTATGTGCGGGTGCTAAAAAGAGCAGCATCGGCATGCTTTTCACGTCGTTTGGTAGAAATCCACGTGCGCGTTCTGCCAAACGCACCATTAGCACGCATATCGTGTGGTTTTGCAGAAAACTGCGTCCGCGTCTACCAAAAGATGCATGTGCATGCTTAAAACGCGTTTTGGCACAAATCCATGTGCGGGTGCTAAAAAGAGCAGCATCGGCATGCTTTTCACGTCGTTTGGTAGAAATCCACGTGCGCGTTCTGCCAAAAGCACCATTTGCATGCGTATCGTGTGCTTTTGCAGAAAACTGCGTCCGCGTCTAGATGCATGTTCATGCTTAAAATGCGTTTTGGCACAAATCCATGTGCGGGTGCGAAAAAGAGCAACATCGGCATGCTTTTCACGTCGTTTGCTAGAAATCCACGTGCGCGTTCTGCCAAAAGCACCATTTGCTTGCATATCGTGTGGTTTTGCAGAAAACTGCGTCCGCGTGTACCAAAAGACGCATGTGCATGCTTAAAACGCGTTTTGGCACAAATCCATGTGCGGGTGCTAAAAAGAGCAGCATCGGCATGCTTTTCACGTCGTTTGGTAGAAATCCACGTGCGCGTTCTGCCAAAAGCACCATTAGCATGCATATCGTGTGGTTTTGCAGAAATCTGCGTCCGCGTCTACCAAAAGATGCATGTGCATGCTTAAAACGTGTTTTGGCACAAATCCATGTGCGGGTGCTAAAAAGAGCAGCATCGGCATGCTTTTCACGTCGTTTGGTAGAAATCCACGTGCGCATTCTGCCAAAAGCACCATTTGCATGCATATCGTGTGGTTTTGCAGAAAACTGCGTCCGCGTCTACCAAAAGATGCATGTGCATGCTTAAAACGCGTTTTGGCACGAATCCATGTGCGGGTGCTAAAAAGAGCAGCATCGGCACGCTTTTCACGTCGTTTGGTAGAAATCCACGTGCGCGTTCTGCCAAAAGCACCATTTGCATGCATATCGTGTAGTTATGCAGAAAACTGCGTCCGCGTCTAGATGCATGTTCATGCTTAAAATGCGTTTCGGCACAAATCCATGTGCGGGTGCTAAAAAGAGCAGCATCGGCATGCTTTTCACGTCGTTTGCTAGAAATCCACGTGCGCGTTCTGCCAAAAGCACCATTTGCTTGCATATCGTGTGGTTTTGCAGAAAACTGCGTCCGCGTCTACCAAAAGATGCATGTGCATGCTTAAAACGCGTTTTGGCACAAATCCATGTGCGGGTGCTAAAAATAGCAGCATCGGCATGCTTTTCACGTCGTTTGGTAGAAATCCACGTGCGCGTTCTGCCAAAATCACCATTAGCATGCATATCGTGTGATTTTGCAGAAAACTGCGTCCGCGTCTACCAAAGGTGCATGTGCATGCTTAAAACGTGTTTTGGCACAAATCCACGTGCGGGTGCTAAAAATAGCAGCATCGGCATGCTTTTCACGTCGTTTGGTAGAAATCCACGTGCGCGTTCTGCCAAAATCACCATTAGCATGCATATCGTGTGATTTTGCAGAAAACTGCGTCCGCGTCTACCAAAAGATACATCTGCATACTTAAAACGCGTTTTGGCACAAATCCATGTGCGGGTGCTAAAAAGAGCAGCATCGGCAAGCTTTCACGTCGTTTGGTAGAAATCCACGTGCGCGTTCTGCCAAATGCACCATTTGCATGCATATCGTGTGGTTTTGCAGAAAACTGCGTCCGCGTCTACCAAAAGATGCATGTGCATGCTTAAAACGCGTTTTGGCACAAATCCATGTGCGGGTGCTAAAAAGAGCAGCATCGGCATGCTTTTCACGTCGTTTGGTAGAAATCCACGTGCGCGTTCTGCCAAAAGCACCATTAGCACGCATATCGTGTGGTTTTGCAGAAAACTGCGTCCGCGTCTACCAAAAGATGCATGTGCATGCTTAAAACGCGTTTTGGCACAAATCCATGTGCGGGTGCTAAAAAGAGCAGCATCGGCATGCTTTTCACGTCGTTTGGTAGAAATCCACGTGCGCGTTCTGCCAAAAGCACCATTTGCATGCGTATCGTGTGCTTTTGCAGAAAACTGCGTCCGCGTCTACCAAAAGATGCATGTGCATGCTTAAAACGCGTTTTGGCAAAAATCCATGTGCGGGTGCTAAAAAGAGCAGCATCGGCATGCTTTTCACGTCGTTTGGTAGGAATCCACGTGCGCGTTCTGCCAAAAGCACCATTTGCATGCATATCGTGTGGTTTTGCAGAATACTGCGTCCGCGTCTACCAAAAGATGCATGTGCATGCTTAAAACGCGTTTTCGCACAAATCCATGTGCGGGTGCTAAAAAGAGCAGCATCGGCATGCTTGTCACGTCGTTTGGTGGAAATCCACGTGCGCGTTCTGCCAAAAGCACCATTTGCATGCATATCGTGTGGTTTTGCAGAAAACTGCGTCCGCGTCTACCAAAAGATGCATGTGCATGCTTAAAACGCGATTTGGCACAAATCCATGTGCGGGTGCAAAAAAGAGCAGCATCGGCATGCTTTTCACGTCGTTTGGTAGAAATCCACGCGCGTTCAGCCAAAAGCACCATTTGTATGCATATCGTGTGATTTTGCAGAAAACTGCGTCCGCGTCTACCAAAAGATGCATGTGCATGCTTAAAACGCGTTTTGGCACAAATCAATGTGCGGGTGCTAAAAAGAGCAGCATCGGCATGCTTTTCACGTCGTTTGGTAGAAATCCACGCGCGCGTTCTGCCAAAAGCACCATTTGCATGCATATCGTGTGGTTTTGCAGAAAACAGCGTCCGCGTCTACCAAAAGAAGCATGTGCATGCTTAAAACGCGTTTTGGCACAAATCCATGTGCGGGTGCTAAAAAGAGCAGCATCGGCATGCTTTTCACGTCGTTTGGTAGAAATCCACGTGCGCGTTCGGCCAAAAGCACCATTTGCATGCATATCGTGTGGTTTTGCAGAAAACTGCGTCCGCGTCTACCAAAAGGTGCATGTGCATGCTTAAAACGCGTTTTGGGACAAATCCATGTGCGGGTGCTAAAAAGAGGAGCATCGGCATGCTTTTCACGTCGTTTGGTAGAAATCCACGTGCGCGTTCTGCCAAAAGCACCATTTGCTTGCATATCGTGTGGTTTTGCAGAAAACTGCGTCCGCGTCTACCAAAAGATGCATGTGCATGCTTAAAACGCGTTTTGGCACAAATCCATGTGCGGGAGCTAAAAAGAGCAGCATCGGCATGCTTTTCACGTCGTTTGGTAGAAATCCACGTGCGCGTTCTGCCAAAAGCACCATTTGCATGCATATCATGTGGTTTTGCAGAAAACTGCGTCCGCGTCTACCAAAAGATGCATGTGCATGCTTAAAACGCGTTTTGGCACAAATCCATGTGCGGGTGCTAAAAAGAGCAGCATCGGCATGCTTTCACGTCGTTTGGTAGAAATGCACGTGCGCGTTCTGCCAAATGCAATATTTGCATGCATATCGTGTGGTTTTGCAGAAAACTGCGTCCGCGTCTACCAAAAGATGCATGTGCATGCTTAAAACGCGTTTTGGCACAAATCCATGTGCGGGTGCTAAAAAGAGCAGCATCGGCATGCTTTTCACGTCGTTTGGTAGAAATCCACTTGCGCGTTCTGCCAAAAGCACCATTTGCATGCATATCGTGTGGTTTTGCAGAAAACTGCGTCCGCGTCAACCAAAAGATGCATGTGCATGCTTAAAACGCGTTTTGGCACAAATCCATGTGCGGGTGCAAAAAAGAGCAGCATCGGCATGCTTTTCACGTCGTTTGGTAGAAATCCACGCGCGTTCAGCAAAAAGCACCATTTGCATGCATATCGTGTGGTTTTGCAGAAAACTGCGTCCGCGTCTACCAAAAGATGCATGTGCATGCTTAAAACGCGTTTTGGCACAAATCCATGTGCGGGTGCTAAAAAGAGCAGCATCGGCATGCTTTTCACGTCGTTTGGTAGAAATCCACGCGCGCGTTCTGCCAGAAGCACCATTTGCATGCAAATCGTGTGGTTTTGCAGAAAACTGCGTCCGCGTCTACCAAAAGATGCATGTGCATGCTTAAAACGCGTTTTGGCACAAATCCATGTGCGGGTGCTAAAAAGAGCATCATCGGCATGCTTTCCACGTCCTTTGGTAGAAATCCACGTGCGCGTTCTGCCAAAACCACCATTTGCATGCATATCCTGTGGTTTTGTAGAAAACTGCGTCCGCGTCTACCAAAAGATGCATTTGCATGCTTAAAACGCGTTTTGGCACAAATCCATGTGCGGCTGCTAAAAAGAGCAGCATCGGCACGCTTTTCACGTCGTTTGGTAGAAATCCACGTGCGCGTTCGTCCAAAAGCACCATTTGCATGCATATCGTGTGGTTTTGCAGAAAACTGCGTCCGCGTCTACCAAAAGGTGCATGTGCATGCTTAAAACGCGTTTTGGCACAAATCCATGTGCGGGTGCTAAAAAGAGCAGCATCGGCATGCTTTTCACGTCGTTTGGTAGAAATCCACGTGCGCGTTCTGCCAAATGCACCATTTGCATGCATATCGTGTGGTTTTGCAGAAAACTGCGTCCGCGTCTACCAAAAGATGCATGTGCATGCTTAAAACGCGTTTTGGCACAAATCCATGTGCGGGTGCTAAAAAGAGCAGCATCGGCATGCTTTTCACGTCGTTTGGTAGAAATCCACGTGCGCGTTCTGCCAAAAGCACCATTTGCATGCGTATCGTGTGCTTTTGCAGAAAACTGCGTCCGCGTCTACCAAAAGATGCATGTGCATGCTTAAAACGCGTTTTGGCAAAAATCCATGTGCGGGTGCTAAAAAGAGCAGCATCGGCATGCTTTTCACGTCGTTTGGTAGAAATCCACGTGCGCGTTCTGCCAAAAGCACCATTTGCATGCATATCGTGTGGTTTAGCAGAATACTGCGTCCGCGTCTACCAAAAGATGCATGTGCATGCTTAAAACGCGTTTTGGCACAAATCCATGTGCGGGTGCTAAAAAGAGCAGCATCGGCATGCTTGTCACGTCGTTTGGTGGAAATCCACGTGCGCGTTCT
Organism: Dermacentor variabilis; assembly: GCF_050947875.1. Lineage (NCBI taxonomy): Eukaryota > Metazoa > Arthropoda > Arachnida > Ixodida > Ixodidae > Dermacentor > Dermacentor variabilis. Next base: position 159,169 of record NW_027460821.1, read on the forward strand.
GCCAAAAGCACCATTTGCATGCATATCGTGTGGTTTTGCAGAAAACTGCGTCCGCGTCTACCAAAAGATGCATGTGCATGCTTAAAACGCGATTTGGCACAAATCCATGTGCGGGTGCAAAAAAGAGCAGCATCGGCATGCCTTTCACGTCGTTTGGTAGAAATCCACGCGCGTTCAGCCAAAAGCACCATTTGTATGCATATCGTGTGGTTTTGCAGAAAACTGCGTCCGCGTCTACCAAAAGATGCATGTGCATGCTTAACAACGCGTTTTGGCACAAATCAATGTGCGGGTGCTAAAAAGAGCAGCATCGGCATGCTTTTCACGTCGTTTGGTAGAAATCCACGCGCGCGTTCTGCCAAAAGCACCATTTGCATGCATATCGTGTGGTTTTGCAGAAAACAGCGTCCGCGTCTACCGAAAGATGCATGTGCATGCTTAAAACGCGTTTTGGCACAAATCCATGTGCGGGTGCTAAAAAGAGCAGCATCGGCATGCTTTTCACGTCGTTTGGTAGAAATCCACGTGCGCGTTCGGCCAAAAGCACCATTTGCATGCATATCGTGTGGTTTTGCAGAAAACTGCGTCCGCGTCTACCAAAAGGTGCATGTGCATGCTTAAAACGCGTTTTGGGACAAATCCATGTGCGGGTGCTAAAAAGAGGAGCATCGGCATGCTTTTCACGTCGTTTGGTAGAAATCCACGTGCGCGTTCTGCCAAAAGCACCATTTGCATGCATATCGTGTGGTTTTGCAGAAAACTGCGTCCGCGTCTACCAAAAGATGCATGTGCATGCTTAAAACGCGTTTTGGCACAAATCCATGTGCGGGAGCTAAAAAGAGCAGCATCGTCATGCTTTTCACGTCGTTTGGTAGAAATCCACGTGCGCGTTCTGCCAAAAGCACCATTTGCATGCATATCATGTGGTTTTGCAGAAAACTGCGTCCGCGTCTACCAAAAGATGCATGTGCATGCTTAAAACGCGTTTTGGCACAAATCCATGTGCGGGTGCTAAAAAGAGCAGCATCGGCATGCTTTCACGTCGTTTGGTAGAAATCCACGTGCGCGTTCTGCCAAATGCAATATTTGCATGCATATCGTGTGGTTTTGCAGAAAACTGCGTCCGCGTCTACCAAAAGATGCATGTGCATGCTTAAAACGCGTTTTGGCACAAATCCATGTGCGGGTGCTAAAAAGAGCAGCATCGGCATGCTTTTCACGTCGTTTGGTAGAAATCCACTTGCGCGTTCTGCCAAAAGCACCATTTGCATGCATATCGTGTGGTTTTGCAGAAAACTGCGTCCGCGTCAACCAAAAGATGCATGTGCATGCTTAAAACGCGTTTTGGCACAAATCCATGTGCGGGTGCAAAAAAGAGCAGCATCGGCATGCTTTTCACGTCGTTTGGTAGAAATCCACGCGCGTTCAGCAAAAAGCACCATTTGCATGCATATCGTGTGGTTTTGCAGAAAACTGCGTCCGCGTCTACCAAAAGATGCATGTGCATGCTTAAAACGCGTTTTGGCACAAATCCATGTGCGGGTGCTAAAAAGAGCAGCATCGGCATGCTTTTCACGTCCTTTGGTAGAAATCCACGTGCGCGTTCTGCCAAAACCACCATTTGCATGCATATCCTGTGGTTTTGCAGAAAACTGCGTCCGCGTCTACCAAAAGATGCATTTGCATGCTTAAAACGCGTTTTGGCACAAATCCATGTGCGGGTGCTAAAAAGAGCAGCATCGGCATGCTTTTCACGTCGTTTGCTATAAATCCACTTGCGCGTTCTTCCAAAAGCACCATTTGCATGCATATCGTGTGGTTTTGCAGAAAACTGCGTCCGCGTCCACCAAAAGATGCATGTGCATGCTTAAAACGCGTTTTGGCACACATCCATGTGCGGGTGCTAAAAAGAGCAGCATCGGCATGCTTTTCACGTCGTTTGGTAGAAATCCACGTGCGCGTTCTGCCAAAAGCACCATTTGCATGCATAACTTGTGGTTTTGCAGAAAACTGCGTCCGCGTCTACCAAAAGATGCATGTGCTTGCTTAAAACGCGTTTTGGCACAAATCCATGTGCGGGTGCTAAAAAGAGCAGCATCGGCGTGATTTTCACGTCGTTTGGTAGAAATCCACGTGCGCGTTCGGCCAAAAGCACCATTTGCATGCATATCGTGTGGTTTTGCAGAAAACTGCGTCCGCGTCTACCAAAAGGTGCATGTGCATGCTTAAAACGCGTTTTGGCACAAATCCATGTGCGGGTGCTAAAAAGAGCAGCATCGGCATGCTTTTCACGTCGTTTGGTAGAAATCCACGTGCGCGTTCTGCCAAATGCACCATTTGCATGCATATCGTGTGGTTTTGCAGAAAACTGCGTCCGCGTCTACCAAAAGATGCATGTGCATGCTTAAAACGCGTTTTGGCACAAATCCATGTGCGGGTGCTGAAAAGAGCAGCATCGGCATGCTTTTCACGTCCTTTGGTAGAAATCCACGTGCACGTTCTGCCAAAACCACCATTTGCATGCATATCGTGTGGTTTTGCAGAAAACTGCGTCCGCGTCTACCAAAAGATGCATGTGCATGCTTAAAACGCGTTTTGGCACAAATCCATGTGCGGGTGCTAAAAAGAGCAGCATCGGCATGCTTTTCACGTCGTTCGGTAGAAATCCACGTGCGCGTTCTGCCAAAAGCACCATTTGCATGCATATCGTGTGCTTTTGCAGAAAACTGCGTCCGCGTCTACCAAAAGATGCATGTGCATGCTTAAAACGCATTTTGGCACACATCCATGTGCGGGTGCTAAAAAGAGCAGCATCGGCATGCTTTTCACGTCGTTTGGTAGAAATCCACGTGCGCGTTCTGCCAAAAGCACCATTTGCATGCATAACTTGTGGTTTTGCAGAAAACTGCGTCCGCGTCTACCAAAAGATGCATGTGCTTGCTTAAAACGCGTTTTGGCACAAATCCATGTGCGGGTGCTAAAAAGAGCAGCATCGGCGTGATTTTCACGTCGTTTGGTAGAAATCCACGTGCGCTTTCTGCCAAAAGCACCATTTGTATACATATCGTGTGGTTTTGCAGAAAACTGCGTCCGCGTGCACCAAAAGATGCATGTGCATGCTTAATACGCGTTTTGCCACAAATCCATGTGCGGGTGCTAAAAAGAGCAGCATCGGCATGCTTTTCACGTCGTTTGGTAGAAATCCACGTGCGCGTTCTGCCAAAAGCACCATTTGCATGCATATCGTGTGCTTTTGCAGAAAACTGCGTCCGCGTCTACCAAAAGATGCATGTTCATGCTTAAAACGCGTTTTGGCACACATCCATGTGCGGGTGCTAAAAAGAGCAGCATCGGCATGCTTTTCACATCGTTTGGTAGAAATTCACGTGCGCGTTCTGTCAAAAGCACCATTTGCATGCATATCGTGTGGTTTTGCAGAAAACTGCGTCCGCGTCTACCAAAAATGCATGTGCATGCTTAAAACGCGTTTTGGCACAAATCCATGTGCGGGTGCTAAAAAGAGCAGCATCGGCATGCTTTTCACGTCGTTTGCTATAAATCCACTTGCGCGTTCTGCCAAAAGCACCATTTGCATGCATATCGTGTGGTTTTGCAGAAAACTGCGTCCGCGTCCACCAAAAGATGCATGTGCATGCTTAAAACGCGTTTTGGCACAAATCCATGTGCGGGTGCTAAAAAGAGCAGCATCGGCATGCTTTTCACGTCGTTTGGTAGAAATCCACGTGCGCGTTCTTCCAAAAGCACCATTTGCATGCATATCGTGTGGTTTTGCAGAAAACTGCGTCCGCGTCCACCAAAAGATGCATGTGCATGCTTAAAACGCGTTTTGGCACAAATCCATGTGCGGGTGCTAAAAAGAGCAGCATCGGCATGCTTTTCACGTCGTTTGCTAGAAATCCACGTGCGCGTTCTGCCAAAAGCACCATTTGCTTGCATATCGTGTGGTTTTGCAGAAAACTGCGTCCGCGTCTACCAAAAGATGCATGTGCATGCTTAAAAGGCGCTTTGGCACAAATCCATGTGCGGGTGCTAAAAAGAGCAGCATCGGCATGCTTTTCACGTCGTTTGGTAGAAATCCACGTGCGCGTTCTGCCAAAAGCACGATTTGCATGCATATCCTGTGGTTTTGCAGAAAACTGCATCCGCGACTACCAAAAGATGCATGTGCATGCTTAAAACGCGTTTTGGCACAAATCCATGTGCGGGTGCTAAAAAGAGCAGCATCGGCATGCTTTTCACGTGGTTTGGTAGAAATTCACGTGCGCGTTCTCTCAAAAGCACCATTTGCATGCATATCGTGTGGTTTTGCAGAAAACTGCGTCCGCGTCTACCAAAAATGCATGTGCATGCTTAAAACGCGTTTTGGCTCAAATCCATGTGCGGGTGCTAAAAAGAGCAGCATCGGCATGCTTTTCACGTCGTTTGGTAGAAATCCACGTGCGCGTTCTGCCAAAACCACCATTTGCATGCATATCCTGTGGTTTTGCAGAAAACTGCGTCCGCGTCTACCAAAAGATGCATTTGCATGCTTAAAACGCGTTTTGGCACAAATCCATGTGCGGCTGCTAAAAAGAGCAGCATCGGCATGCTTTTCACGTCGTTTGGTAGAAATCCACGTGCGCGTTCGGCCAAAAGCACCATTTGCATGCATATCGTGTGGTTTTGCAGAAAACTGCGTCCGCGTCTACCAAAAGGTGCATGTGCATGCTTAAAACGCGTTTTGGCACAAATCCATGTGCGGGTGCTAAAAAGAGCAGCATCGGCATGCTTTTCACGTCGTTTGGTAGAAATCCACGTGCGCGTTCTGCCAAATGCACCATTTGCATGCATATCGTGTGGTTTTGCAGAAAACTGCGTCCGCGTCTACCAAAAGATGCATGTGCATGCTTAAAACGCGTTTTGGCACAAATCCATGTGCGGGTGCTGAAAAGAGCAGCATCGGCATGCTTTTCACGTCCTTTGGTAGAAATCCACGTGCACGTTCTGCCAAAACCACCATTTGCATGCATATCGTGTGGTTTTGCAGAAAACTGCGTCCGCGTCTACCAAAAGATGCATGTGCATACTTAAAACGCGTTTTGGCACAAATCCATGTGCGGGTGCTAAAAAGAGCAGCATCGGCATGCTTTTCACGTCGTTCGGTAGAAATCCACGTGCGCGTTCTGCCAAAAGCACCATTTGCATGCATATCGTGTGGTTTTGCAGAAAACTGCGTCCGCGTCTACCAAAAGATGCATGTGCATGCTTAAAACGCGTTTTGGCACACATCCATGTGCGGGTGCTAAAAAGAGCAGCATCGGCATGCTTTTCACGTCGTTTGGTAGAAATCCACGTGCGCGTTCTGCCAAAAGCACCATTTGCATGCATAACTTGTGGTTTTGCAGAAAACTGCGTCCGCGTCTACCAAAAGATGCATGTGCATGCTTAAAACGCGTTTTGGCACAAATCCATGTGCGGGTGCTAAAAAGAGCAGCATCGGCGTGATTTTCACGTCGTTTGGTAGAAATCCACGTGCGCGTTCTGCCAAAAGCACCATTTGTATGCATATCGTGTGGTTTTGCAGAAAACTGCGTCCGCGTGCACCAAAAGATGCATGTGCATGCTTAATACGCGTTTTGCCACAAATCCATGTGCGGGTGCTAAAAATAGCAGCATCGGCATGCTTTTCACGTCGTTTGGTAGAAATCCACGTGCGCGTTCTGCCAAAAGCACCATTTGCATGCATATCGTGTGCTTTTGCAGAAAACTGCGTCCGCGTCTACCAAAAGATGCATGCGCATGCTTAAAACGCGTTTTGGCACACATCCATGTGCGGGTGCTAAAAAGAGCAGCATCGGCATGCTTTTCACATCGTTTGGTAGAAATTCACGTGCGCGTTCTGTCAAAAGCACCATTTGCATGCATATCGTGTGGTTTTGCAGAAAACTGCGTCCGCGTCTACCAAAAATGCATGTGCATGCTTAAAACGCGTTTTGGCACAAATCCATGTGCGGGTGCTAAAAAGAGCAGCATCGGCATGCTTTTCACGTCGTTTGCTATAAATCCACTTGCGCGTTCTGCCAAAAGCACCATTTGCATGCATATCGTGTGGTTTTGCAGAAAACTGCGTCCGCGTCCACCAAAAGATGCATGTGCATGCTTAAAACGCGTTTTGGCACAAATCCATGTGCGGGTGCTAAAAAGAGCAGCATCGGCATGCTTTTCACGTCGTTTGGTAGAAATCCACGTGCGCGTTCTTCCAAAAGCACCATTTGCATGCATATCGTGTGGTTTTGCAGAAAACTGCGTCCGCGTCCACCAAAAGATGCATGTGCATGCTTAAAACGCGTTTTGGCACAAATCCATGTGCGGGTGCTAAAAAGAGCAGCATCGGCATGCTTTTAACGTCGTTTGGTAGAAATCCACGTGCGCGTTCTGCCAAAAGCACCATTTGCATGCATATCGTGTGGTTTTGCAGAAAACTGCGTCCGCGTCCACCAAAAGATGCATGTGCATGCTTAAAACGCGTTTTGGCACAAATCCATGTGCGGGTGCTAAAAAGAGCAGCATCGGCATGCTTTTCACGTCGTTTGCTAGAAATCCACGTGCGCGTTCTGCCAAAAGCACCATTTGCTTGCATATCGTGTGGTTTTGCAGAAAACTGCGTCCGCGTCTACCAAAAGATGCATGTGCATGCTTAAAACGCGTTTTGGCACAAATCGATGTGCGGGTGCTAAAAAGAGCAGCATCGGCATGCTTTTCACGTCGTTTGGTAGAAATCCACGTGCGCGTTCTGCCAAAAGCACCATTTGCAAGCATATCGTGTGGTTTTGCAGAAAACTGCGTCCGCGTCCACCAAAAGATGCATGTGCATGCTTAAAAGGCGCTTTGGCACAAATCCATGTGCGGGTGCTAAAAAGAGCAGCATCGGCATGCTTTTCACGTCGTTTGGTAGAAATCCACGTGCGCGTTCTGCCAAAAGCACGATTTGCATGCATATCCTGTGGTTTTGCAGAAAACTGCATCCGCGACTACCAAAAGATGCATGTGCATGCTTAAAACGCGTTTTGGCACAAATCCATGTGCGGGTGCTAAAAAGAGCAGCATCGGCATGCTTTTCACGTGGTTTGGTGGAAATTCACGTGCGCGTTCTCTCAAAAGCACCATTTGCATGCATATCGTGTGGTTTTGCAGAAAACTGCGTCCGCGTCTACCAAAAATGCATGTGCATGCTTAAAACGCGTTTTGGCTCAAATCCATGTGCGGGTGCTAAAAAGAGCAGCATCGGCATGCTTTTCACGTCGTTTGGTAGAAATCCACGTGCGCGTTCTGCCAAAAGCACCATTTGCATGCATATCGTGTGGTTTTGCAGAAAACTGCGTCCGCGTCTACCAAAAGATGCATGTGCATGCTTAAAACGCGTTTTGGCACAAATCCATGTGCGGGTGCTGAAAAGAGCAGCATCGGCATGCTTTTCACGTCCTTTGGTAGAAATCCACGTGCACGTTCTGCCAAAACCACCATTTGCATGCATATCGTGTGGTTTTGCAGAAAACTGCGTCCGCGTCTACCAAAAGATGCATGTGCATACTTAAAACGCGTTTTGGCACAAATCCATGTGCGGGTGCTAAAAAGAGCAGCATCGGCATGCTTTTCACGTCGTTCGGTAGAAATCCACGTGCGCGTTCTGCCAAAAGCACCATTTGCATGCATATCGTGTGGTTTTGCAGAAAACTGCGTCCGCGTCTACCAAAAGATGCATGTGCATGCTTAAAACGCGTTTTGGCACACATCCATGTGCGGGTGCTAAAAAGAGCAGCATCGGCATGCTTTTCACGTCGTTTGGTAGAAATCCACGTGCGCGTTCTGCCAAAAGCACCATTTGCATGCATAACTTGTGGTTTTGCAGAAAACTGCGTCCGCGTCTACCAAAAGATGCATGTGCATGCTTAAAACGCGTTTTGGCACAAATCCATGTGCGGGTGCTAAAAAGAGCAGCATCGGCGTGATTTTCACGTCGTTTGGTAGAAATCCACGTGCGCGTTCTGCCAAAAGCACCATTTGTATGCATATCGTGTGGTTTTGCAGAAAACTGCGTCCGCGTGCACCAAAAGATGCATGTGCATGCTTAATACGCGTTTTGCCACAAATCCATGTGCGGGTGCTAAAAATAGCAGCATCGGCATGCTTTTCACGTCGTTTGGTAGAAATCCACGTGCGCGTTCTGCCAAAAGCACCATTTGCATGCATATCGTGTGCTTTTGCAGAAAACTGCGTCCGCGTCTACCAAAAGATGCATGCGCATGCTTAAAACGCGTTTTGGCACACATCCATGTGCGGGTGCTAAAAAGAGCAGCATCGGCATGCTTTTCACATCGTTTGGTAGAAATTCACGTGCGCGTTCTGTCAAAAGCACCATTTGCATGCATATCGTGTGGTTTTGCAGAAAACTGCGTCCGCGTCTACCAAAAATGCATGTGCATGCTTAAAACGCGTTTTGGCACAAATCCATGTGCGGGTGCTAAAAAGAGCAGCATCGGCATGCTTTTCACGTCGTTTGCTATAAATCCACTTGCGCGTTCTGCCAAAAGCACCATTTGCATGCATATCGTGTGGTTTTGCAGAAAACTGCGTCCGCGTCCACCAAAAGATGCATGTGCATGCTTAAAACGCGTTTTGGCACAAATCCATGTGCGGGTGCTAAAAAGAGCAGCATCGGCATGCTTTTCACGTCGTTTGGTAGAAATCCACGTGCGCGTTCTTCCAAAAGCACCATTTGCATGCATATCGTGTGGTTTTGCAGAAAACTGCGTCCGCGTCCACCAAAAGATGCATGTGCATGCTTAAAACGCGTTTTGGCACAAATCCATGTGCGGGTGCTAAAAAGAGCAGCATCGGCATGCTTTTAACGTCGTTTGGTAGAAATCCACGTGCGCGTTCTGCCAAAAGCACCATTTGCATGCATATCGTGTGGTTTTGCAGAAAACTGCGTCCGCGTCCACCAAAAGATGCATGTGCATGCTTAAAACGCGTTTTGGCACAAATCCATGTGCGGGTGCTAAAAAGAGCAGCATCGGCATGCTTTTCACGTCGTTTGCTAGAAATCCACGTGCGCGTTCTGCCAAAAGCACCATTTGCTTGCATATCGTGTGGTTTTGCAGAAAACTGCGTCCGCGTCTACCAAAAGATGCATGTGCATGCTTAAAACGCGTTTTGGCACAAATCGATGTGCGGGTGCTAAAAAGAGCAGCATCGGCATGCTTTTCACGTCGTTTGGTAGAAATCCACGTGCGCGTTCTGCCAAAAGCACCATTTGCAAGCATATCGTGTGGTTTTGCAGAAAACTGCGTCCGCGTCCACCAAAAGATGCATGTGCATGCTTAAAAGGCGCTTTGGCACAAATCCATGTGCGGGTGCTAAAAAGAGCAGCATCGGCATGCTTTTCACGTCGTTTGGTAGAAATCCACGTGCGCGTTCTGCCAAAAGCACGATTTGCATGCATATCCTGTGGTTTTGCAGAAAACTGCATCCGCGACTACCAAAAGATGCATGTGCATGCTTAAAACGCGTTTTGGCACAAATCCATGTGCGGGTGCTAAAAAGAGCAGCATCGGCATGCTTTTCACGTGGTTTGGTGGAAATTCACGTGCGCGTTCTCTCAAAAGCACCATTTGCATGCATATCGTGTGGTTTTGCAGAAAACTGCGTCCGCGTCTACCAAAAATGCATGTGCATGCTTAAAACGCGTTTTGGCTCAAATCCATGTGCGGGTGCTAAAAAGAGCAGCATCGGCATGCTTTTCACGTCGTTTGGTAGAAATCCACGTGCGCGTTCTGCCAAAAGCACCATTTGCATGCATATCGTGTGGTTTTGCAGAAAACTGCGTCCGCATCCACCAAAAGATGCATGTGCATGCTTAAAACGCGTTTTGGCACAAATCGATGTGCGGGTGCTAAAAAGAGCAGCATCGGCATGCTTTTCACGTCGTTTGGTAGAAATCCACGTGCGCGTTCGGCCAAAAGCACCATTTGCATGCATATCGTGTGGTTTTGCAGAAAACTGCGTCCGCGTCTACCAAAAGGTGCATGTGCATGCTTAAAACGCGTTTTGGCACAAATCCATGTGCGGGTGCTAAAAAGAGCAGCATCGGCATGCTTTTCACGTCGTTTGGTAGAAATCCACGTGCGCGTTCTGCCAAATGCACCATTTGCATGCATATCGTGTGGTTTTGCAGAAAACTGCGTCCGCGTCTACCAAAAGATGCATGTGCATGCTTAAAACGCGTTTTGGCACAAATCCATGTGCGGGTGCTGAAAAGAGCAGCATCGGCATGCTTTTCACGTCCTTTGGTAGAAATCCACGTGCACGTTCTGCCAAAACCACCATTTGCATGCATATCGTGTGGTTTTGCAGAAAACTGCGTCCGCGTCTACCAAAAGATGCATGTGCATACTTAAAACGCGTTTTGGCACAAATCCATGTGCGGGTGCTAAAAAGAGCAGCATCGGCATGCTTTTCACGTCGTTCGGTAGAAATCCACGTGCGCGTTCTGCCAAAAGCACCATTTGCATGCATATCGTGTGGTTTTGCAGAAAACTGCGTCCGCGTCTACCAAAAGATGCATGTGCATGCTTAAAACGCGTTTTGGCACACATCCATGTGCGGGTGCTAAAAAGAGCAGCATCGGCATGCTTTTCACGTCGTTTGGTAGAAATCCACGTGCGCGTTCTGCCAAAAGCACCATTTGCATGCATAACTTGTGGTTTTGCAGAAAACTGCGTCCGCGTCTACCAAAAGATGCATGTGCATGCTTAAAACGCGTTTTGGCACAAATCCATGTGCGGGTGCTAAAAAGAGCAGCATCGGCGTGATTTTCACGTCGTTTGGTAGAAATCCACGTGCGCGTTCTGCCAAAAGCACCATTTGTATGCATATCGTGTGGTTTTGCTGAAAACTGCGTCCGCGTGCACCAAAAGATGCATGTGCATGCTTAATACGCGTTTTGCCACAAATCCATGTGCGGGTGCTAAAAATAGCTACATCGGCATGCTTTTCACGTCGTTTGGTAGAAATCCACGTGCGCGTTCTGCCAAAAGCACCATTTGCATGCATATCGTGTGCTTTTGCAGAAAACTGCGTCCGCGTCTACCAAAAGATGCATGCGCATGCTTAAAACGCGTTTTGGCACACATCCATGTGCGGGTGCTAAAAAGAGCAGCATCGGCATGCTTTTCACATCGTTTGGTAGAAATTCACGTGCGCGTTCTGTCAAAAGCACCATTTGCATGCATATCGTGTGGTTTTGCAGAAAACTGCGTCCGCGTCTACCAAAAATGCATGTGCATGCTTAAAACGCGTTTTGGCACAAATCCATGTGCGGGTGCTAAAAAGAGCAGCATCGGCATGCTTTTCACGTCGTTTGCTATAAATCCACTTGCGCGTTCTGCCAAAAGCACCATTTGCATGCATATCGTGTGGTTTTGCAGAAAACTGCGTCCGCGTCCACCAAAAGATGCATGTGCATGCTTAAAACGCGTTTTGGCACAAATCCATGTGCGGGTGCTAAAAAGAGCAGCATCGGCATGCTTTTCACGTCGTTTGGTAGAAATCCACGTGCGCGTTCTTCCAAAAGCACCATTTGCATGCATATCGTGTGGTTTTGCAGAAAACTGCGTCCGCGTCCACCAAAAGATGCATGTGCATGCTTAAAACGCGTTTTGGCACAAATCCATGTGCGGGTGCTAAAAAGAGCAGCATCGGCATGCTTTTCACGTCGTTTGGTAGAAATCCACGTGCGCGTTCTGCCAAAAGCACCATTTGCATGCATATCGTGTGGTTTTGCAGAAAACTGCGTCCGCGTCCACCAAAAGATGCATGTGCATGCTTAAAACGCGTTTTGGCACAAATCGATGTGCGGGTGCTAAAAAGAGCAGCATCGGCATGCTTTTCACGTCGTTTGGTAGAAATCCACGTGCGCGTTCTGCCAAAAGCACCATTTGCAAGCATATCGTGTGGTTTTGCAGAAAACTGCGTCCGCGTCCACCAAAAGATGCATGTGCATGCTTAAAACGCGTTTTGGCACAAATCCATGTGCGGGTGCTAAAAAGAGCAGCATCGGCATGCTTTTCACGTCGTTTGGTAGAAGTCCACGTGCGCGTTCTGCCAAAAGCACCATTTGCATGCATATCGTGTGGTTTTGCAGAAAACTACGTCCGCGTCTACCAAAAAACGCATGTGCATGCTTAAAACGCGTTTTGGCACAAATCCATGTGCGGGTGCTAAAAAGAGCAGCATCGGCATGCTTTTCACGTCGTTTGGTAGAAATCCACGTGCGCGTTCTGCCAAAAGCACCATTTGCATGCATATCGTGTGGTTTTCCAGAAAACTGTGTCCGCGTCTACCAAAAGATGCATGTGCATGCTTAAAACGCGTTTTGGCACAAATCCATGTGCGGGTGCTAAAAAGAGCAGCATCGGCATGCTTTTCACGTGGTTTGGTAGAAATCCACGTGCGCGTTCTGCCAAAAGCACCATTTGCATGCATATCGTGTGCTTTTGCAGAAAACTGCGTCCGCGTCTACCAAAAGATGCATGTGCATGCTTAAAACGCGTTTTGGCACAAATCCATGTGCGGGTGCTAAAAAGAGCAGCATCGGCATGCTTTTCACGTCGTTTGGTAGAAATCCACGTGCGCGTTCTGCCAAAAGCACCATTTGCATGCATATCGTGTGGTTTTCCAGAAAACTGCGTCCGCGTCTACCAAAAGATGCATGTGCATGCTTAAAACGCGTTTTGGCACAAATCGATGTGCGGGTGCTAAAAGAGCAGCATCGGCATGGTTTTAACGTCGTTTGGTAGAAATCCACGTGCGCGTTCTGCCAAAAGCACCATTTGCATGCATATCGTGTGGTTTTGCAGAAAACTGCGTCCGCGTCTACCAAAAGATGCATGTGCATGCTTAAAACGCGTTTTGGCACATATCCATGTGCGGGTGCTAAAAAGAGCAGCATCGGCATGCTTTTCACGTCGTTTGGTAGAAATCCACGGGCGCGTTCTGCCAAAATCAGCATTTGCATGCATATCGTGTGGTTTTGCAGAAAACTGCGTCCGCGTCTACCAAAAGATGCATGTGCATGCTTAAAACGCGTTTTGGCACAAATCCATGTGCGGGTGCTAAAAAGAGCAGCATCGGCATGCTTTTCACGTCGTTTGGTAGAAATCCACGTGCGCGTTCTGCCAAAAGCACCATTTGCTTGCATATCGTGTGGTTTTGCAGAAAACTGCGTCCGCGTCTACCAAAAGATGCATGTGCATGCTTAAAACGCGTTTTGGCACAAATCCATGTGCGGGTGCTAAAAAGAGCAGCATCGGCATGCTTTTCACGTCGTTTGGTAGAAATCCACGAGCGCGTTTTGCCAAAAGCACCATTTGCATGCATATCGTGTGGTTTTGCAGAAAACTGCGTCCGCGTCCAGCAAAAGATTCATGTG